>NC_090646.1:387832759-388011438 GCF_040937935.1 Hyperolius riggenbachi
CGGGGTGAGGCATTTTTTGGATTTCGGATGCGTTTCTGCCTCAATGTTAAGTATAGGAAAAACGCAAACCGCTCTGAAAAACGCCTGTTCAGAGCGGTTTTGCCGGCGTTTTTGTTACAGAAGCTGTTCAGTAACAGCTTTACTGTAACAATATATGAAATGTACTATACTGAAATTCGCTGCAGCAATCCGCAAAACGCCATAGAAAAATAAGAAAAAGCGTTTCAAAATCTGCTAGCATTTTGCGGATCTGCTAGCGGGTTTTGGTGTGCACCAGGCCTATGTTTGGAGGAGGAAGAACAAGGCCTATGAAGAAAAGAACACCTTGCCTACTGTGAAGCATGGCGGGGGGTCAATCATGCTTTGGGGCTGTTTTGCTTCTGCAGGTACAGGGAAGCTTCAGTGTGTGCAAGGTACCATGAATTCTCTAGTACCAGGAGATATTGCAAGAAAATGTGATGCAGTCCGTCACAAACCTGAGGCTTGGGAGACGTTGGACCTTTTAACAGGACAATGATCCCAAGCATACCTCCAAGTCCACTAGAGCATGGTTGCAGATTAAAGGCTGGAACATTTTGGAGTGGCCATCACAGTCACCAGACTTAAATCCGATTGAAAACCTCTGGTGGGACTTAAAGGAATACTATCGCTTCACATATTTTTTTCAATTGACACAGAAATTGTTTGGAAAGTGCTGCTAAGTACTGGTGTATACATTTTATTAGCAACCTCTTTGTTTACTGTTATCAAAATACTTTCAAACTTAACTGACGCCAAAATTGACGGCAGACTGAGCTATGAGGAGAGGGGAAATTCCCCTCACACTTGATCAGTTAACTCTATGTGTAATTCTGTGTGTGACAGAGAGAGAGAGCTCCCAACAGCTGCAGCTTCTGTGTCCTGTGTTTCTGACTGAAGTGTCTGAAGAGAGCAGAGGAAATGTAACTAATTGTCACAGCTTTTCATACTGTTTTTGCATTCAGAGTTTGATATTTGCTTTCTGTAGTCTGATATGCAACTCTGGCTGTGCATTGAAGCAGACACCCCTTCTGCAATTGATTTGTCCCAATATAGCTAAATCCTACCCTCAATAAATTACAGCTTTTGCCTCTGATATTTAACATGAAAAGTAGGAAAATGTTTACACAGCTACTTAGACATTATTTGTATATTGTCATTTTAGAACACTTGGGTATTGATAGTATTCCTTTAAAGAAAGCAGTTGCAGCATGCAAGCCTAAGGGCCCGTTTCCACTATTGCGAATCTGCATGCGTTGTCTGCATGCAGATTCGCACAGCCAATACAAGTGGATGCGCCTGTTTCCACTCGTCAGTTTTGCTGTGTGTTTTTCTGTGCAGGATTTTTCTGCACGGCAGAGCCCTCAGAATTTGCTTGCGTGTGGAATGCAGGCAAATCGCACAAAATGTATTTAACCTGCTGAGCGGTCTGGACGAGCTCAGCTCGTCCAACACCGCCAGAGGCTGCCGCTCAGGCCCTGCTGGGCCGATTTTCGTGAAATAAAAAGCAGCACACGCAGCCGGCACTTTGCCAGCCGCGTGTGCTGCCTGATCGCCGCCGCGAGCAGCGGCGAAAGAGGGTCCCCCCAGCCGCCTGAGCCCAGCGTAGCCGGAACAAAAAGTTCCGGCCAGCGCTAAGGGCTGGATCGGAGGCGGCTGACGTCAGGACGTCGGCTGACGTCGATGACGTCACTCCGCTCGTCGCTATGGCGACGATCTAAGCAAAACAAGGAAGGCTGCTCATTGCGGCCTTCCTTGTTTATTCTGGGCGCCGGAGGCGATCGGAAGAACGCCTCCGGAGCGCCCTCTAGTGGGCTTTCATGCAGCCAACTTTCAGTTGGCTGCATGAAATAGTTTTTTTTTTATTTAAAAAAAACCCTCCCGCAGCCACCCTGGCGATTTAATCAGAACGCCAGCGTGGTTAATAGGAAGATCGCGTGCATTTTCCCCATGCATTTTTTGCTGCGAATTCGCATAGGTACCAATGTAAATTCACACAGGCAGTGACATGGTTAAAATCGCATATACCCTCACCTATGCTAATTTGCGGCAAAAAAACGCATGCAGAATCGCACCCGCATTCGATTTCGCCTGCGGTAATTCGCCGGCGATTCCGCAACGCAATAGTGGAAACGGGCCCTAAGAATGTGACTGAACTGGAGGCTTCTGCCCATGAAGAATGGGCTAAGATACCCGTAGATCGCTGCAAGACACTTGTGTCAAGCTAGGCTTCACGTTTAAAAGCGGTTATAACTGGAAAAGGATGTTGTACTAAGAATGAATGTCACTTGGGGGTTGAATAAAACTGATAATAATGTGAGCACAGAAAAGACATTTGTGGTTATTTCATTATAAATGTTATGTTATATTTGTCTGACTTACAAGTGCCTCTTTGATTTAACTGTAAACAAGATGACTGAAATGATCAAAATCAATGCCAAACTGGCCAAAACACTCAATTTCAGTGGGGGTTGAGTAATTTTGAACACAACTATATATATATATATATATATATATATATATATATATATATATATATACACACACACACATACATATACACAGTTGTGTGTGTATATATATATATATTTATTATGTTACAGAATACTACAAGTTTTTATTACATAGTGAATTATCTGCACTCCAGTCTGGGATTCTCACAGTTTCTCAGCATGTGACAGGCAGCTCCCTCAGCCTCACAAACTACATCAGTTTTGTTGTCTGAAACTGAGAGCAGAGAGTGAGGAGTAAACAAAGCACACAGAGCCTGCAGGGGGCGTGCATAATTTGTATTCATTACAACAGAGGCAGCCCAATCTTCCCTGGGTTGACAAATAAAAGATTACCGTATTTTTCTAATCATAAGACGCACTTTTTCTTCCCCAAAAGTGGGGGGAAAAAGTCACTGCATCTTATGGTCCAAATGCAGTGCAGGGCAAAGCAGAAATTAATAAGAAGTGCCAGCAGCAGCTCACCATCGTGCCGAAACACTTCCACCAGGCTTCCTTAGTCTCTCCGCCTCTAGCCCTGCCGTGAGCATGTCACGCCTCCACGACCTCACGCCGCCATGTCAGCCGTGCAGACCAGGAATGCTCACGGAAGATGCCTGCTGCACTGTCACAGGGGTACCGGGACTCCTCTTCCCCAGCATAGTTTGGCCCCAGCGTGCTTGCGGCAGAACTAAGTGCGAACAGCAGAGGCGGAAAGTGGCTAGCAGGTGGACAAATGCAGTGAGCCGTGATGAGGATCGGCTCACTGCTAGTCAAGCCTTATTCCTCCGTGATGTCACGCCGCAATGTCATGCTGCAGAGTAGGAAGAAGGCATTGGATGGAGTGCCCAGGATACCGCAATTCTACACCCGCAGCACGGCCCCGGATCGGCAGGTGTGGATAGCGGCAGGCAGAACTGGGGAAAAGTGACTAGACAGACAGTGAGTGATGTGTGGACACTCACCTGCAACTTTACACCTGCAGCATGGCCCCGGATCGGTAAGTGCATACAGCGGTAGGCTGAGCTGGGGAAAAGTGTCTGACGGGAGGGAAAAGGAGTGATGTACGAACACTCATCTTGGACTCTACACCCGCAGTATGGCCCCAGATTGGCAAATGCAGATAACAGCAGGCAGAACTGGGTGCAAAGTGTTTGGTGGGTGGGAGAGGGAGTGATGTGTGGACAGTCACCTGCACAATGGAGGCTCTCTGTATTGTTTGGGGCTCAGGAGGAGAAAGCAGCTGTGCTGATCAGCACACTGCCGGTTTTAGGAGGTCACAAGCAGGACAGATGAGGTTACAAGGGGGACAGATCAGGACATAAGTGGGGCAGAGCAGGACACAAGGGGGACAGAGCAGGACACAAGGGGGACAGAGCAGGACACGGGGGACAGAGCAGGACACAAGGGGGAAGGATCAGGACACAAGGGGGAAGGATCAGGACACAAGTAAAATCCAAGAGGCACAAGTGAGGCACAATGGGCACATAAGTCACAAGGGGGACATAATCATTGAGGGGAGAAGATCCACAAGCTGCACCTGAACCATGGACACACCTGGTTTAGTATTTATTTTTTTACCTTGGATTTTGTCCTCTAAAACTAGGTGTGTCTTATGGTCCGAAAAATACAATAGATATATTACAGAGACAGTGCAACTAGAAAAGGCTGCAGTAGTCCAGACCAAATTAGAACAGGTATAGGAACTTATAGGATAGAAAAAATAAGGCTGAACATTTTGTTACAGAGTCTCTTTAAGCCCCCAGCAAGCAAGAAAATACTCAATAATTTTGACAGTATTTTTTCACCTACCTGTTGGTACTTTTTCAATTGCAGAGCGCTGAAACTTTATTTTTAAGAGAAGATGAAAATGATCTCCTAGGAGAAAAGGGAATTGAATAGGGGCCATTTTGTTTGCCACTTGGGCACATCCCAGGTCCCATTAAGCCAAGAAGTAGGAATGGGTGCTGGGAGAATGTGAGTGGGTAAAGGTAGTAGGTGTGGGAAGGAGGGGTTGCAGTTTAAATTATTTTGAGAGATCTCAGATGGAGGAAATAAACACACTCACTCTTAGAAGTACCGTATCTCAAAATACATGGAATGGATAAAAGAGGCACTTTAACCAAGGATGGAACTTCATCCCAATCTAAAAGTAGTGCAATTTTTTGCATGCTTTTAGATCCTAAAACTTGGAAAAAATCATGCTGCTAGAGAGTTCTGCAGCAGCCCAGCACTCGCCTCCCTGGGACCCAGTGCTGCAATTTTCCCTCCGTCTTCCGGGTGGCGCTGTAACCCTATAGTGAGATTGCCAGCTGTGGTCATGATGACAGACGGCGATCTCACCAGGGGGCAGCAGAGCCTAAGAGGAGAGGAAGAATGGTGGCCGACGTCAGGATCCCCTGGGAGGTGAGTTAAAACGCCTACTGCACGAATTGCTCTGCATAGACCTCCCAGCGGCTACCATGAGTTTAGGTTACCACTCCTAGCTGGTTTTTCCACTGCGAGCTGAACTTGTGATTACTGCTAAGGAGGTTAATGCAGAAGGTACACGCACAGTCTCCTGTCGCCAGGCATGTTGCACTCCACCACAATGGGAATGCGAGGGTGGTGAAATTTGTAGGTTTAGATCACATTCACCCCACAATAAGGGGAGGCAATTTGGATCGCCTCCTGCTGCATTGTGAATCCAGATGGATTTACAATTTAAAGGCATGCTCTCATCCAGGTCTTAATGAACAGCTCAGCTATGCCCACTTTTTGCCGGCATAGTTGTTCTGCCTGCATGCATGGTGCTCCCGCTTCTGTGTACTGTTGCCCTTTGTCCTGTGCCGAGTGCGGGGGTCCCAGCCGTGACATTCCTCCTACCTAGAAAGGGCCACATTGTCGTAGATGAGGCTTACCAATATACCGAGTTTAGGCATATTCTAACCATGCAGCTGATCCGATGACCCACTGCGTTTGGCATAGGGTCTTGTTTTGGTTTTTATTTTTATATAGTCATTGGGACTTCAATTATCCTGCCTATCCTTTTGAATAACAGGATCATTCTTACATAGTTATATACGCCTTAAAAGGACAATGCATAATATGTGGCCTACTTAAGGATCAATTTTTGTAGTTAATACTGCCCTGATAGTGCTTTAGATTATAGTTATAGCATAAATGTTTGACTTTTTCTTTGTCTTGTCCTGGGACGCTCGTCCTGGGTTTGCCTCTGGTGGGAAGGGATCAGGACTTGGGCCATTGTGACAGACGAGGCGCACTTTCTGATAAGCTTAGCAATGTGCTTTTGTGCTGGACGACACCTTTAGTTGCCAGTTATTTCTTTGGGCTGGTGTCTGTCGCAATGTATTCTTCTTTTTTCATTTCTGCCTAGCTTCTGCTGACTAGCTGTCCTGCACCTCTGCCATTGGCTACCTTGGATGAGCCTCCCAGGCCTTCGTGTGATTGGTTGTGGTGGATGTTTTAGGATGAGTGTGTGCACGGAGGGAAGCCACGCCCCCCTGAGGAAGCCAGAAGACGGCGAAACTGTTGGGAGCGCTTTCCCTCTCCCACATGGGACGCCGCACCGCCCCAGGCACCTAGCAGCGGGATCCAGCAGGCGCATTCCATCCGCTTTGCACCCGGCCCAGCATAGCTAACTGGGCATCCGTGGCAGGACCCGTTGCTGCAGGCTGCTCCGCTCTACCCACGCTCCTGGCGGACATTGCTCCAGCGCACCACACGTGTGCCAACACTAGCCGCTTTCAACATCAGCTCCAGCCATCAAGATCCGGTGTGGTGAGATTTCATTGACTGTATCATGCATATGGGAATGCTTATGTCAGCTGTTGTGGTGATGGCCACTCTTGTGCTACGAGCTCATAGTGCATAAGGCCTTTCTGCTTCCCTGATTTGCTGTGCTTAAACCACTAACCGAGCTTGTAAGACTAACCCTTGTATTGTGGAGGAATACTCTCTGTGGAACTGGTCTGGAGACTGTACTTTGTGAGCGCTTTATCAGATACTTGAACAGTTCCTGGTGTGCATAATATCACGGCCGTGGTGTGTGTATGTGTGTGGGTATATGCGGAGTGACCTATGGTTGTCTGTGGCGGGGTGGCCATCCCATGTTGTTTTTAAGCACTCTTTTGTATCTGTTGAATAAAGTAACCTATTTTATATTTTCTGTATATAAGAGTCTGAGCAGTCTTTTTGAGCATATAGTAGCAGATTTTTTTATACATAAAAAAAAGCAGACGCACATGTCCCTCTACTTTTTGCCACTTTCATTTAGAAACTGTATAATGTAGAAGGTACTTGTGATAATACAGCTTTAAAGATGAATTATTGCAAGTACCTTCTGCTTTAACCCTCCTGGCGGTAAGCCCGAGCTGAGCTCGGGGTAAGCCGCCGGAAGGCACCGCTCAGGCCCCGCTGGGCCGATTTGCATATTTTTTTTTTTGCTGCACGCAGCTAGCACTTTGCTAGCTGCGTGCAGTGCCCGATCGCCGCCGATCCGCCGCTATCCGTCGCGCCGCAGCCGCCCCCCCCCCCCCCAGACCCCGTGCGCTGCCTGGCCAATCAGTGCCAGGCAGCTCTATGGGGTGGATCGGAATCCCCTTTGACGTCACAACGTCGGTGACGTCATCCCGCCCCGTCGCCATGGCGACGGGGGAAGCCCTCCGGGAGATCCCGTTCTTTGAACGGGATCTCCGGATCTCCGATCGCCGGCGGCGATCGGAGGGGCTGGGGGGATGCCGCTGAGCAGCGGCTATCATGTAGCGAGACTTTGTCTCGCTACATGAAAAAAAAAAAAAATTAAAAAAAAAGATTTGCTGCCCCCTGGCGATTTTTTAGCAAACCGCCAGGAGGGTTAAGAAGGAAAACTGCATTAAGCATTGCTTTTTAGTAGGAGGGCTTTTTGGTCTCTTTTAGTCTCTTATAGTTTCCTAGTGGTTTGGATCACCCCGAGCTGATTGGTTACTCTGTGAAATTTGTAGAAGACCATAAATATCTGGGTCTGTATGACAAGGTATCAAAGTTTCTGGTGTTAAATCTTTATCCTTCCTTTTCTGTAAGTGACATAACTTATTTAAGCTAGGTTCACGGTGTAGACTTGCTGTGCGGCCATTGCAATGCAGTCTGACAGAGTGTGGTACCTCAATCCACTACATGCAGGGCATTTAACACATAACACTGGTGATAACAGTACAGTGAAGCATGCTTTTCATTGACTGTATGCTTCACTTACTGCAAAGCAACACGCGGGTAGCGCATGGCACGGCTTTTTCGGTTGCGTTCCTGCTGTCAAAGAGAACGCAACACAGTGCTCATCATGAACCTATCCTGAATGCTTGAAACTCAGTAGTCAGTAAAGACTCTAGTGTTACAGTGCATACACACATCCAATTTTGATTAGCCAATGTTACCACTTCCATGTAGTATGAAAGCTTTCCTACACAATCTGTTCACAGTATTCACAAACTGTTGGCCCTCATATTACATAGAAGTGGTAAAATATTCCAACCACTATTCAATCAAAATTGAATTTGAATGAATGAATGTACAAAAACGCACATTCATACAAAAATCGCTTTGCAAAATCACAATCTGTGAACTAAGCCTTGGGTTGTTAAATGAGTAAAGTTTCGTATCAGTAAATGAAAGGGGGGCTTAAGTTGCATATACACACCCAATTCTGATTGTCCAATGACTGGCCAATGTTATCACCTCTTTGTAGTATGAGTGCCAATATATTTTGAATGCTATGAACAGATTGTGCAGATAAGCCCTCATATTACATGGAGGTAGCAAAATTGCCCAATCACAAGGCTTTAGGGTGCATACACACATCCAATGTTGATTACCTATGCAATCTGTTGATAGTACTGTATCAAAAATCTGTTAGCCCTGACACTACATGGAAGTAGTAAAATTGGGCTATAAAAATTGGATGTGTGTACTTAGCTCAGGGCCGGAACCACATTAAACTAAAAGGGGGGCAATTCCCCATGTTACATAGTGGCTTCCCATAGCCCCTTTCAAAACACAGCCACCAGGTACTGGTGCTGCGATATTCCTGATATCAGTGAGACCTGGAACCCACTAGAAAGAGCAAAACGCTATTGCAATCGCTAGCTATTTATGATAGCATTTTGGGAGCGATTTCCCTGCTCCTATACAATTCATTAGAATGGAAACGCTCCCAAAATGCTGCATGTCCTGCGATTTCCTTAACCCTCCTGGCGGTCTATTAAAAACCGCCAGGGGGCAGCGCAGCCGTTTTTTTTATTTATTTATTTTTTTAAATCATGTAGCGAGCCTAGGGCTCGCTACATGATAGCCGCTGCTCAGCGGCATCCCTAAAGCCCCGCCGATCGCCTCCGGAGATAGGCGATCAGGAAATCCCGTTCAAAGAACTGGATTTCCTGGAGGGCTTCCCCCGCCGCCATGGCGACGGGGCGGGATGACGTCACCGACGTCATGACGTCTAAGGGAGCCCCGATCCACCCCTTGCCGCTGCCTGGCGCTGATAGGCCAGGCAGCGCAGGGGTCTAGGGGGGGGGCTGTGTTGCGACACGGATAGCGGCGATCGAGCGCGGGGCGGCGGCGATCGAAGTGCTGACGCAGCTAGCAAAGTGCTAGCTGCGTTGTTCAGCAAAAAAAAAAATTACTCAAATCGGCCCAGCAGGGCCTGAGAAAACCTCCTGCGCGGCTTACCCCGAACTACGTTCGGGGTTACCGCCAGGAAGGTTAATCGAAATTGCTCTAGTGGAATCTGTCAAATCCATTTACATTGGTTTTAGGAAAAACGCTAAAGCCAATGGGGAAATGCCGTTTAGGGAAAATGCTAGCCGTTGAAAGCGCTTCCTAAACGCTCAAAAAATGCTTTAGTGGGTTCCAGGCCTAATGTACACTTCAGGTGTACTTTAGGCCCCTTTTACAATTACCTCATCACACCCCTGCCGCAGCTCGTCGCAGTGGCCATTAAAGTCAATGAGTGCACCAAGTGCCGCAGAAATAATGCACAAACTGCTGCTTTACATGCGACTCCCGGAAGTGCACCAGAAGTCACGTGTTAATTATTTTTTCTTAGGTCACACCACAACTTTTTGCCATTCCTGAGGAAAATTTATGCGTGCTCTAACACCAAGTTTTAACCCTTGCAAATCTGGCTCAATTGGCTATTCATGAGGCAATGCTCATGCAAATATGCATTTGCTTTCGCACGCCAAACTATGCAGGGTCAAAAAACGAATACCGCGAAGCGGTCCCCCTGCGGGAATTAGTTCATGCCACATTATCACTATCCAGGAGCGCCACGGGGAGGCTTTCCAATGCCCCCATACAACCGGGGGACCACAGGGTCCCAGGCACTGTCACCGCCTGGGAACCACAGCAGCACCGCGGAGGGGGAGGCTGGGTGGCGCAGGCGACCCCCCCAAGCATGGCCAGCGCGAGCCGTCCGCTCCAACCTCCCAATATTAAAAACAGGCACTTACCTTAACGTCCATTGCGTTCCGCTACATGCGCATTAACTTGGGGGAACCACATGAGAAAGGTGTGCATTCTCTCTATAACCTTGTCCCTCTGCCAGTTTGTGGCCACTGGCCAGCACTGCAACTCAGTAAAGTTAAGGTGCCTATTAACGGTACATTTTTTTCATCAGAAGCGATCTTTTAAAAGTAATTGGAAGGTAATTATCGATTTTTCCCATAAACAGGTTGATTATGGCATTTTCTCTCTTACAATTCGATCATAAAAACCAACATTATGATCAATTAAATTTTCAGTTCCGATTAACCATGGAATTGTTTTACATAGATTTTTGCCAGGGACTGCAGTTTTCTGCACTACTTGATCATTAATCAGATTGTATCTGATTAAAAAATTTAAATGTACTGTCAATGGGCATCTTTATCCAGATTTTCCCTGCTCAATGTGTAGTGAAACATTTAACCCATTCCACCACAGTGTTGTTTTAAAAGCCCATGTGGCTCCTGGCACCTTGCCCTACCTTCTTGCAATATAAATAATTTCTTCCAAGGGCCCTTTCACAGTCCACGGTCCATTGCGTTGTGTATTTTTATAATCGTTCATCACTGATTGTGCCCATCAATGGAGATTACTTACAACCAATCCGATCAGAATTTCTGATCGCTCTAACGATTTTTCACTAGAAATTGGACTGTTAGTGACCACCTTAAGGAAGACATTGCAATGCAGATACTGCCCTAATAAGTCTATGCAACTTAAAACAGGAACAAAATGCAACCTCCCACTGTGAACCTAGCCTAAGTGTCCTGTAAAATTTAATACATAAATATAAGGTGTACATGTGTATGAGAGTAAAATGCACTATACTTTTTTTTCTATATTGGTGTCACTTGCAGCAGGTAGTGAGTCAGGGGTAATACTTGTTTGTTTTTATGTGCCTTTTCTGCATAGAAAAACTGAAAACCAATGTTAATGGGCTAGCTCACGATTGAACGTGTTTTTCACATGCAGAAAAAAAAAAAAACTGACAGCAATGCAGCACTGTCAGAAATTTCATGTAGAAAAATGCATGTAGAAAACTGAAAGACAAGTGTGACCCCTGCAAAAATCTAACAAGTTTTGGACTATTCCATCTCCTCATGGGAAATTCTCAGGGTTTTGCAGGTGCTCAGTGTAACTGCCAATCACAGCAAACACGAGGGGGCTTGTGCTGAGCCCTCTAGCTCTGCGCCCAGAGGCTAGTGTCTTTCGAACCTCTGCCTTGGCCTGGTCCTGGGTAAGTAAACTTGGCAGAAGTGGCTGTTAAAGATGGTCTCTGCTAAAAGTCTTGTGCGTACAGTGCCTTCGACCCTGCCTGATGCACCGGCGAGAGATCCAACGGTACTTACGTATTATACTGTCTGAAGAGTTTGGCAGTTCCTTGTTTAAGTTTTGTTTGCTCCACTACCAAGATTTAACCCTTTTTGAAAAGCTGAAAGTCCTGGCTTTCCATTACACCAGGTCCCGTGTCACTGTTATGCTCCATTGCCAAGTTAAAGGGTTTTGAAGGAGGGGTGTTCCCTGCATCTTGGCTGCACAAAGCGTGATTGCAGAAGTACCGGACAAACCCAACATTGATGATCAGCAGTACCCCCGGGAGGTCGTCTTCTGTTGCAGGGGTCTCATTACAGAGCAGACAAGCTATACACCCTCCTGAGACTTCTCTATGTGTGTTACTAGCTGGGGCTGGAGACTCTATTAAGACGATGGAGCAGCCCAGCTATACACCCTCTTCACCTCTCAAGATGCAGGGGACACCCCTCCTTCAAAACCCTTTAACTTGGCAATGGAGCATTACACTGACACGGGACCTGGTGTAATGGAAAGCCAAGACTTTCAGCTTTTCAAAAAGGGTTAAATCTTGGTAGTGGAGCAAACAAAACTTAAACAAGAAACTGCCAAACTCTTCAGACGGTATAATACATAAGTACCGATCCAATATTCCAGATTATACCCCATCTCAACAGTGTGCCCAATGTTTGTGGATGGGATTTTTACTGAGCTATTTAGCCTAGATACTCCCTAATGAAGAATATTTCAAATGTCCAGAGTTCCACTTTGAAAGGTCACTTTTAAATACAATAAACTGAAATAATTTGCTAAATAAATGTATTATCTTTATAACAAAAAATATATACTTAATGCAATGATGTGTCTGTGGAAAACAGTATGTAAGTGAACCTCCACTGACTGTATGTGCATATATATCAGATCATACATAATACAAGACTTCTTAAATTAGTCATGGGTGAGAAAGATTCTGCGCTGCTCTGAAACACGTTGGAGTGAAATGAATGCATGTCAGTGACAGTGTACAATTTATAGAACCGCTTTTCTCGAAATGAAGCTCAGCTCTCAGTTCACTACTTCATAGAATGGAGGTTTACAGCCAGCAGCGTGTCATCACTACAAAGCAGAAAATCTGAAGTCTCCGTCACAGTGAGAATAATGTCTGCTTGTCATTTTTGTGAATAAAGTTTACCATTCAATAAAGAGCTATACAGTTTCCTAGCAACTGATCATGTGATACAAAACATGTGACCTCTTCCTGACACCTGACCAGGAAGGAGAAAGCAAGGCGAAGAAAGCGCAGGCGCAGTGGATGGATAAAGCATGTACTGTGGTAGGACTCTGTCTTCATCATCCTTGACTCGGCGACTGCCTCAGCTGTAAATAAACATTCTTTGTCTGTTTGTTCATTATTTAGGGTGGTGAGTAATCTCAGGAGTTTCCTGATTTGTCACACACTGTGTATGAGCTATCGAGATTTTCTGAATTCAGTTTGTGTATAGTTATTGTGAATATATTATTTCAGATTAAGTCTTGCTTAGTTATGAGTATATTAATGCAACCCATTGAATTAAAAGTGCACCTAACAGAGCATTTAAAATTAGATAGTCAGTTTGCTAATTGTGCATCAGTGCATGTGAGCTCACTGCCCATACAGTTGTATAGGCTAGTTCATATCTGCTTATATGGATATATATGGATTGCAGTATTTTACTGTATTGTCTACAGTGCATTTCTGTTTAAAGCATGTGTACCATTATAATTGACCAGGCTGTTAAATAGTGCACGCAGTGTGCATTCTGTAATGTGCATTATAAATTGCACAGATGAAGCACACTTGATTGATAAATAACCACCAGGCATAATTGACAATGGTTTTATGTCTGGCAACAGAACATTTATTTAACAAAAGTAAATTTGTGTTTATCATTTTGTTAATTCTATAACTGAAGGTGTATATATAGCGTTATGACATAAACATCTCTGTATGTGTTTCCAGTCCTACAAATAATTTTTGGTTCTTACATATTAGGTTGACAACCAGTGCCAGCACTGTATTTCCCCTGCAGAAAAGTTGGTGCTAGTCTAGTTTAGGGGACACAGCGGGAAATCTCATATTCCAGTAACATTAGGCTGACCAGGCGTCCTCTTTTCCCCGGACAGGTCCACTTCTTCTGACCTGTCCGGGGCGTCCGGTGGGTTTTTTGAAATGTCTGGGTACAGGGGCGGCAAGCTAGCATACACTAATGTCACTGACTGATGCAGAGGCTCAGCGCTGTTGTAAGAGCGCTGCCTGCTGTGAAATGATAGCAGCAGCCGAGCAGGCAGCGTCACACAGATTTCCAACAGTCCACAGCCTGTAGTGTTGTCCGGATCATGAACGATTCGGATCTTTGATCCGAATCTAATTTGTGAGTCGAATCATCAAAATGAGTGATTCGGATTGCAAAGGAGGTGGGGCCAGGTGCGACACGCCCCCCTCTCAGCGGGCAGCGGGGTCCTGGAAGCAGAGCAGAGATGGATCGCTCTGTTGAAGGGGAGGCAGCCTTGCACAGCCACAGGTATATGAGAGAGAGGAGACATCGGTGCCACTGCCAGATATGTGTAGAGCACACATACTGGCTGAAATGTGCTGCTCATTATAGGCTGTCTGTTCTGTAGTTGTGCACGGTGAACACATTGGAAACTTTTGGCACAGCTCAGTAACATTACAGGCAGCGTGCTGGGCTAGGACAGGGCAGGCACTGTAATTGCTGTGCAATATGATCCTCATGCACTGCTCTAAACAGCTGCACTTTACTTCTGGGAATGCTTTGGGGAATGGGAGTTGGGAGTATACAGATGAACATATAGGTGAAATATATGTAAAGCATATGATTGCAGCATGTGGGTATTGCGTGCAAACAAACATTTCTGCTCTCTGCTCGTCCCTCCTCCCTTCTCTGTCCACTCCCTGCCCTCTGTCCATCTTCTCCCCTTCTCTGTGTGTCCACCCCCCTCCCCTTCTCCTGTCCTGCTAGTCATTTCACCCCCGAATGCTGCCCTTGTAAAATGATCCGAGATTCAGATCAAAGATCCAGATCTTTTCAATGATCCGATTCAAATCATCCGGATCATTGAAAAGATCCGAACTTCGCATCTCTAACAGCCTGAGCCTTCTGCTTCTTCCTGTATTGGATGTGGGGCCCCGCCCCCTTCCTGTCCCGGCCACACAGCGGCACTTTCAATGTGTCTCTGAGACAGAGACACAATCTGGTTACACTATGGGTGTTGTGATTTCCCCCTGGCCAGGGGAGATCAGTGCAGCAGCAGCACGGTGAGTGAGGGGAAAGGATTTCTGGCAAACTTTCTGACTGGCAGGCTAGCAGGGAGTGGTAGCAGCAGTGCACAGTGCTTCACTCTGCAGTTTACAGAAGTCAGCTGTCATTATTGCCTGTATCACTGGCTGCTGCCTGTGACACAGAGTGCCCTGGACTATTGATTCATTATTCTGATCAGAACAATGGATCAATAGTGCAGGTCAGTCTGGTGTTGCAGTGGCCAGTGATACAGGTAATGCTGACAGCAGACATATGTAGTACTGGGAGCAGCACTGTGTAAGCTGGGACAGTTTAGATTAGCTTGACTGCCTCTGAGCTCTCCTCTTCCAGTGTCCCTTCCCAGCCCCCCTCCTTATCAGCATTTATCAGCATGCTCCTGTCAAACGGGACATGCTCCTGTCAAAAGTGAAGGCTGCAGACCTGGTGAGATCTCCCTGCTGTTCCTCTTTTATCCCATACTGTGTGTGACTGTCTTTATCCCCTCTGCAATGCCTCCACTTCTTATATCCCCCTTTTCTCTTTCCCACATTTCTCTTCCTTTTATGCATGTGTCCTCTTTCCCCCACACTCCCTACTCTGTATTCTCTTCCCTGGCTCTTTTTCTTTCTCTCTTTCCTACCATCTCCTTCCTATTCTGTTTATTACTCTGTTTTATACACCTTCCTCAGGGTGTATAATCAGCAATGTCTGACCTTAAGAGTGAAGCCTACAAAATGACATCTTCTTTTAGGCAGTCCTCTTCAGCATTAATGGCATAACTGAAACGCTGCTATCCTGTGGCAAAACGAGGCCTTAATCACCCCAAATACCAGGGCAAAAATCCACGACTTTCCAGGCTGTGGATTTTGCTGCCCGGGGAGGCAGAGCTTAGCACTGTAGCTCTGCCTCAAAGGATAGCGGCGTTTCAGTTATGCCATCAATGCTGAAGAGGACTGCCTAAAAAGGTAATTTTGTACGCTTCAGACTCTCTTTAACTACCTTAATGTTATTAATTTATATAGCACAGATTTCTTCTCTGGTGCTTTACAGGGTACATAGTCATGTCACTAAATGTCAGGGAAGGCCCTGTCTAGGGGAACTCACGGAGAAGCATGTGATCAGTTTGAATTTTTGGCTACCTATACTCCAGCACCTATAGCTCGCTACCTAAACTGAGGGCACCTTGTGTACGCTATCTCGTATGGTTACCGGGGACTACCTGCATTTTGCTAGTATTTGGATCCACCCACAGCACATCTTGGCCACACCCAATTTTTCAGCGTTTTGTGCTTTCTTTGGTGTTGATTTTTTGACGAAGTGTGCTTTGCGTGCCACAAATTCCGGGGAGGGGGGCCTCAAGTCAGTGCGTGCCGCTGGGGCTGATGGAAGAGGAGAGGATGTATGTGTAGCAGGAGCTGCCATGCGGTGAGCTATACACACCGAGCAGACATGAGTGAGTGCAACTGTGCTGAGGGCGGCAGGAAGAGCATTTTGTGGGGAAATGTGCTGCCAACCTCATTGCATTTGTGGGGAATATGCTGTCAATCTCATTGCATTTGTGGGGAAATGTGCTGCCAGTAAGATTGCATTTGTGGGGAAATCTGCTGCCAATAAGATTGCATTTGTGGGGAAATGTGCTGCCAATAAGATTTCATTTGTGGGGAAATGTGCTGCCAATAAGATTTCATTTGTGGGGAAATCTTCTGCCAATAAGATTTCATTTGTGGGGAAATATGCTGCCAATCTGATTCCATTTGTGGGGAAATCTGTTGACAGTCTCATTGCATTTTGTGGGGAAATCGTGTGCGAATCTGATTGCATTTTGTGGTCGGCCAGCCCTCCACCATGTGGTCTGGAAAAAAAAAACGGCCCTCCATGCCTGTGAAGTTTGACAGCACACTGCTAAGGTCTTGTATATTTGGCCCCTCCCATGACCACGCCCACATGCTGTTGTGATCGTCCTCTTTTTTGGAAATCAAAATATGGTCACCCTAAGTAACATGACTGGGTGGACAGCATGCTGTCGAACTGCTAGGTTTCAGATAAGTTGTAGTAAACTACGCCCACACTATTCAGCCAATCACAACGCTTCATTCTGCACAGGGGAATTAGTGCCCTAAAATAGACTAGTGCCGAAAAGCCTAATGTCAGGTAGGATAGCAGCTGATTTGTCAAAAAACGAACAGTTGATCTATTCCACAGAGGGCTGCTCAGTGCTGCCACCAACTAAATAGGTTTAGTAATGTTGCCTGAGTGGAGGTGATAGCCAAAGAGTGCAGTTAGACCACTGACTTGCCGTCTGTGGATTAGATTAGCTCTCCATTTTGTGATTAATCAGATACTATCCTTCCTGACACCAGACTTTTCTGCTGGGGAAATACAGACTGGCTGCTGGTCGATGGCCTAATACATAAGTACTGAATCTTCCTGTGTTCCCAGTTTTTCACTGGAAGGGTTAATAAACCAGTGCTATAAAACAGCACAGTTGTGACTCCAGATGGTTCTCTGTGATAACTAATGAGAGGTCTTAAAACGTGTGTGTAGCTGTGAAAAACATTCCTGATAGCAGGCAAGAGTTAAAAATGTCAGTAGGTCATTATTACTCTGTATGGGAGATGATGAAACACAAAGAACAATAATGGCTTCCAGTATTTCTTACCTAGAGATTTGTAACCCTTAACCATTTACCGCCATCCTAACGTATTAAAACGTCATGCTTACCTCTATTAACGGCAACATGACGTTTTAATACGTCGCGCATTCCCGCCGCTGCTACCGCCGTGTGCGCGCCGCTACCGCCGCTGTTTCCTTCGGCATCCCGTGCCGAGTGATTGGGGAAGAGGACCGAACGGTCCTCTACCCAATCGCAGTGCCTGGAGTGAATGGACGTGACCGCGAACAGCGGCTACGTCCATTCACATAAACAGGAAATGTAACAATTAAGTGTGTAAAAAAAAAAAAAAAAGGAACACTTCCTATAACAAGTGTTCACTAGCGCCATCTGGTGGCCAAAAAGTATATTACATCTACAAAATACATTTTCAAGTACATACACTTCATTAATAAAATTACACTTCCAACCCCCCCCCCCCCCCCCCCCCCCCCAAAAAAAACACTTGTAGAAAAAAAAATCAGCTTAAAAAAAAAAAACATACTTACCTTAGGGACTCAGCTTTTTTAATCTATATTTTATGGGGAGAAAATAATTTTAATTTATTACATAGGGGCTTGTAATTATGGCCAGAACAAAAAAAAAACAGAACAGAAAAATAACACTTATATACTGTCGCCATACATTGTGATAGGGACATAATTTAAACGGTTTAATAATCGGGAAAACTGGGCAAATAAAACGTGTTTGTTTTATCCACAGGAGAATGTTTAATTTTAAAACTATAATGGCTTAAAACTGAGAAATAATGATTTTTTTTCTTTTTTTTTTCTGTTTTTCTAATTAAAACTCATTTAGAATAAAAAATTTCTTAGCAAAATGTACTATCCACAGAAAGCCTAATTGGTGGCGAAAAAAACGAGGTATAGATCATTTTCTTGTGATAAGTAGTAATAAAGTTATTAGGGAATAAAAGGGAGGAGCACTGGCAGGTGAAAATTGCTCTGGTCCGTTAGGATAAAAACCCTTGGGGGTGAACTGGTTAAAGGACAACTTAAATGAGAAGAATATAGATGCTGACATATTTATTTCCTTTTAAACAACACAAGTTGCCTGGCAGCACTGCTGATCTCATTGGCTGCAGTAGTGTCTGAATTAAATAAGAAACAAGCATGCAGCTAATCATTCCACATCTGACCATGTCAGAAACACCTGATGTGCTGCATGCTTGTTCGCGGTCTGTGGCTAAAAGTATTAGAGGCAGAAGATCAGCAGGGTTGCCAGGCATCTGGTGTTGTTTAAAAGGAAATAAATATGGCAGCCTCCATATCCCTCTCACTTAATTAGTTCCCCAACCCTGTCCTCAAGGCCCACCAACAGTGCATGTTTTGCAGGAAACCACAAACATGCACAGGTGAGGTAATTAGTGTCTCAGCAGAGCAGATTAGCTACCTAACTGTGTGGATTTCCACAAAACATGCACTGTTGGTGGGCCTGGAGGACAGGGTTGGGGAACACTGCTAAAGCACACCTGAAGGGAGAGGGGTTTGGAGGCTGGCATTTTTATTTCCTTGATAAAGGATATCAGAGCTCAAAAACTTTGGAGAAATGGGGGGGGGGGGGGGCAGGCATATACTACCACCTCTCCTTATGCCCACCGCTCCCAGGAGCGCACTGTTAGGATGCGTGCGGCCCAGCTCCTACACAGTAAGTCCCGACTGTGCCAACCAGAAGAGGATCCCCGGGGGGGGCTTTTAGCTGAGCTACGGGGGGGAGGGGCAGAGAGGAGACTGGGGGAGCGGTGGGCATAAGGCGATAGATTATACGCCTGCCAGCCCCCCCCCCCCGATTCTCCAAAGTAGCCACATGCTTGTTTCAGCTGTGTGATTCAGACATTACTGCAGCCAAAGAGATAAGCAGGACTGCCAGGCAACTGGTATTGTTTAAAAGGAAATAAATATGGCCACTACCATATGCCTCTGACTCCATAGGTACTTTAAAAGCCTGTTTTGAGTTAACCAACCACTCTCTATTCTTTGGACTGTGAGATGATGCTGGGTCACCTGGAGTAAAGCTGGTGCAAACATACAAGGCCTGATTCACAGAATGCCATTAATATTGCAGGTACTAATGCCAGCAGAATACTGTGTGCTGCGCAACAAACGTGACCTGCAGTACCTGGTTACTACATTTGTTGATAATGCACCGCATGTTAAAGAGAAACCGTGACCACGAATTGAACTTCCTCCCAATCAGTAGCTGATACCCTTTTTCCCATTAGAAATATTTTCCTTTTCACAAACCGATCATTAGGGGGCTCTGTATGGCTGATATTGTGGTGAAACCCCTCCTACAGTGTGATGTCAGGACCATGGTCCTGACAGTTTCCTGTCTGTGAACCTCATTGCATTATGGGAAATAACAGCTGGGTCCAGCTGGCAAAAAAGGAAGCAGCATCTCCTTCCACTGATATCACCTGCCAGCAGTAAAAATGGCACCATGTGGTAGATGTCAGAATGTAAATCGGGGAGAAGAAAGCTTTTACAATGGGCAAACGCTGACTAAATTATTTATACATAATTATTGTAAAAATAAAGCACCTTTTTTATTACATTATTTTCACTAGAGTTCCTCTTTAAGTTACTCAATTCGTCACATTACTTATATATTTTGTGTGTGTTATGTGGCATGCTAATTGCGCAACACACAATGCAATATTGGCATTAGTACCTGTAATTAAGCTGTGTGCTGCCTGCTCTTGTTAATATTACCATAGATGTGTCCACCAGGTCCATAGTTTCCAATGTAAATGCAACCCCTTTTATTTTCTTCTCATCCACTCCAATCACCTAGAAGCAGAGGTTTGTTTTCTCATCTGACAGGGGATTTTACAAGGGAAATAAAGATTGCAGTCCCTCTTGTTTGCCAGTTTTCCAGTACTGCCTGAAAGGAATGTGACTAATATGGTGCAATTTTGGTATCCATAAGTTCATCTATATTATTGTAACAGGTTTTCTTGTACAAGAAGTCCATATTTGATTTTGTTGTTCCTAAAATGGCCTTTTTGGAGCTACTGGTGTTTGTACTTTTAAATATTTAGTGATTCTTACGTGTTTTGCAGATGAGTCTCATTCTCCATGTAGGTAGTGCAAGATGACCAGAGGTAATATGAATTACAAATGTATACCCACAAGTCCTGGATGATGCAGCGTATCAACAAGAATGTGGTTTTGGCTGTGCTAACAGCTGCAAGTACACTGTTTCTGCTGTTTCAACTCTATTACTACAGATACTACATATCTTCAAAGGTATTTTTTTTCCCACAAGATGTTATATCATTATTAGTATAAAGTGTATATACAGGCAAGCATTTAGATGCTTTGTGATGTTCAGGCAAAATAACAGTGCATCAAAAAGGAGGAGAAAGAGACTTTTCAGGCACTGCAGTGAATTGTGGTTTATTCACTCATCAAACTTCAGGTATTTCAATGCTATTGGTAGGTTCAGTGGTCACAAACAGTGGCTCCGTGCTGGAGTGACATTATTTATGGTGACACTATGAAGTAGAAGTCCTACCATATTCTAGATGGTCGACGGTGGGTGCAGGGCGAAAAGAGGGTAGCCTAACAGCCATTTTGCGCGGTGGTGCTGTTCCACCTGAATGGAGAGGGCTATGGAAGCTGCCATATATATATATTTTTTTTTTTTTTTTGTGCAATTTTTTTGCACGAGCTTTTAGACCCTAAAAACGAGAAGAAAAAAAAACATGCCACAGAGAGATCTGCAGCAGCTCCTGCATATACAGTGGTTTGCAAAAGTATTCGGCCCCCTTGAAGTTTTCCACATTTTGTCATATTACTGCCACAAACGTAAATCAATTTTATTGGAATTCCACGTGAAAGACCAATACAAAGTGGTGTACACGTGAGAAGTGGAACGAAAATCAGGGCTGTGGAGTCGGTCCAAAAATCCACCGACTCCGACTCCTCAGTTTAGGATTCCACCGACTCCGACTCCTCTAATTTGCATATTACAATTTTGTTGATTAACCACCTGAGCGGTCTGGACGAGCTGAGCTCGTCCAACACCGCCGGAGGTCGCCGCTCAGGCCCTGCTGGGCCGATTTTAATCAAATAAAAAGCAGCACACGCAGCCGGCACTTTGCCAGCCGCGTGTGCTGCCTGATCGCCGCCGCTCTGCGGCGATTCGCCGCGAGCAGCGGCGAAAGAGGGCCCCCCTAGCCGCCTGAGCCCTGCGCAGCCGGAACAAAAAGTTCCGGCCAGCGCTAAGGGCTGGATCGGAGGCGGCTGACGTCAGGACGTCGGCTGACGTCGATGACGTCACTCCGCTCGTCGCTATGGCGACGATATAAGCAAAACAAGGAAGGCCGCTCATTGCGGCCTTCCTTGTTTATTCTGGGCGCCGGAGGCGATCGGAAGATCGCCTCCGGAGCGCCCTCTAGTGGGCTTTCATGCAGCCAACTTTCAGTTGGCTGCATGAAATAGTTTTTTTTTTATTTGAAAAAAACCCTCCCGCAGCCACCCTGGCGATTTAATCAGAACGCCAGGGTGGTTAAAAGTATGTAACATGAAATTCGTCTCTTAACTGCCAACGCTTAGGAATTTTACAAGACAACTGAAGAGAGAAGGATATGTAGACTACTATATTTATTCCCTTTAGACTAAAACTAGTCCTTGGTAAGAGTACTTGTAAAAGGTACAGGCCGGAACAAAGAACATCTATCAGGCCCTAGGCAATGTAAGTGTGGGTACATGTAAGAATGATGTGCATGTACTCTGCAGGGGAATGAGGAGATTGTAAACAGACAACACCTCTGTGTTCAATGTGCACAGCATTCTCAGTGGATTCCCTGCAGCTCTGTGGGGAGTGCATATGTAGAGTATAGTACTACTGTGTAACAAAGTAAACCTGAGACAGATGAAATTAAAGTTTTATACATACCTGGGGCTTCCTCCAGCCGCCTTCAGGATAATCAGTCCCTCGTTGTCCTCCTCCACCACCTGGATCTTCTGCTATGAGTCCAGGTACTTGAGCCAGTCAGGCGTAGTGCGCATGCACACACTCCGCCGCCAGGAGCATACTACACCTGTGCAGAACTATTGCGCAGGTGCAGAATGTTCCTGGCTGTGGGAGCGGCATGCGGCCGGACTGCGCTGACTGGCTGAATTACCAGGACTCATAGCAGAAGATCCGGGTAGTGGAGGACAGCGAGGGACTGATTAGCCTGAAGGGGGCTGGAGGAAGCCCCAGATATGTATAAAACTTTACTTTTCATCCGTCTCAGTTACCCTTTAATTTGTAGTCACCAAACCAAATTTTAATAACATATCAAATTATTTGATTTCATCAGCAAAGGGAGTGCATACATTTGCATAAATCAGCATCAATGCGGAATTATTTCCATCTCGTTGACCATCTCTATTAGTGACACATCTACACATCAGGCTTTATTCTTACAGCATAGATGTTATTTAGTATATATAAGAGATTCCTGTGTACACATCATATATACAGTCACAATCAGATATGTATATCTGACCTTAAAAATACGGGGACTGCTTTATTGAAGCAGCACAAGTAACTAATTTTGATTGGTTTATTTCATTTTTGTGGACAAAGCACAGCTATTACTGTATATATACACATTATTTTTAATGACTATTATCTGAGAAATAGAACATTTTATCATATTTTTTCTATTTTAATTACAGTTACAAATTCATTAGGAGTCGGTGCATTTTTTCCCGACTCCGACTCCAGGCACCCAAAATTGCCCGACTCCAACTCCGACTCCACAGCCCTGATGAAAATCGTACATGATTCCAAACATTTTTTACAAAAAAATAACTGCAAAGTGGGGTGTGCGTAATTATTCAGCCCCCTCAGTCAATACTTTGTAGAACCACCTTTTGCTGTAATTACAGCTGCCAGTCTTTTAGGGTATGTTTCTACCAGCTTTGCACATCTAGAGACTGAAATCCTTGCCCATTCTTCTTTGCAAAACAGCTCCAGCTCGGTCAGATTAGATGGACAGCGTTTGTGAACAACAGTTTTCAGATCTTGTCACAGATTCTCGATTGGATTTAGATCTGGACTTTGAATGGGCCATTCTGACACATGGATATGTTTTGTTTTAAACCATTCCATTGTTGCCCTGGCTTTATGTTTAGGGTTGTTGTCCTGCTGGAAGTTGAACCTCCGTCCCAGTCTCAAGTCTTTTGCAGACTCCAAGAGGTGTTCTTCCAAAATTGCCCTGTATTTGGCTCCATCCATCTTCCCATCAACTCTGACCAGCTTCCCTGTCCCTGCTGAAGAGATGCACCCCCAGAGCATGATGCTGCCACCACCATATTTGACAGTGGGGATAGTGTGTTTAGAGTGATGTGCAGTGTTAGTTTCCCGCCACACATAGCGTTTTGCATTTTGGCCAAAAAGTTCCATTTTGGTCTCATCTGACCAGAGCACCTTCTTCCACATGTGTGCTGTGTCCCCCACATGGCTTGTGGCAAACTTCTTATGCTTTTCTGTTAACAATGGCTTTCTTCTTGCCACTCTTCCATAAAGGCCAACTGTGTGCAGTGCACAACTAATAGTTGTCCTATGGACAGATTCCCCAACCTGAGCTGTAGATCTCTGCAGCTCGTCCAGAGTCACCATGGGCCTCTTGACTGCATTTCTGATCAGCGCTGTCCTTGTTCTGCCTGTGAGTTTAGGTGGACAGCCTTGTCTTGGTAGGTTTACAGTTGTGCCATACTCCTTCCATTTCTGAATGATTGCTTGAACAGTGCTCCTTGGGATGTTCAAGGCTTTGGAAATCTTTTTGTAGCCTAAGCTTGCTTTAAATATATCAATACCTTTATCCCTGACCTGTCTGGGGTGTTCTTTGGACTTCATGGTGTTGTTGCTCCCAATATTCTCTTAGACAACCTCTGAGGCCATCACAGAGCAGCTGTATTTGTACTGACATTAGATTACACACAGGTGCACTCTATTTAGTCATTAGCACTCATCAGGCAATGTCTATGGGCAACTGACTGCACTCAGACCAAAGGGGGCTGAATAATTACGCACACCCCACTTTGCAGTTATTTGTAAAAAAAAATGTTTCAAATCATGTATGATTTTTCGCTCCACTTCTCACGTGTACACCACTTTGTATTGGTCTTTCACATGGTATTCCAATAAAATTGATTTATGTTTGTGGCAGTAATATGACAAAATGTGGAAAAGTTCAAGGGCGCCGAATACTTTTGCAAACCACTGTAACTCACTCAGGCATGGGATTACCACTCTAAACTGCAGATTTCTGTCCCGAGCCTGACTCAGGATTACCGCTAAGAAGGTTAATGGGTATGCAAGTGACATTAGCACTGTATTTGAGGTATTCCAGTCTCTGACTGAGTTTGTGGTAAATAAAACTACCACTGTGAAACTGATTATTAGTTGCCATGCAAATGTGTGAACTGTATTATAAAAAAAAAAATGGGATTTTTCAGGATTTTTTTTTTTTCTCTCCACCCCAGCATGCCCCTTCTTTTTCAAAGCTTAAAGGAAGTTTATCTGGACAAGATAGAACAAACTGGGTAAGCACCATTCATAAAAATGTTGAGCCTTTGTTGATAAACACAAGGAGTTTTGAATGAGGATGAGAGAAATTTATTGGCCAACTCAGAAGAAAAAGAGAAAGTTTTGTGCTAATAAGCCTTCTTCAGACTCTATTCCTGTATACGCAGCGCTTACTCTTTCTTCTGAGTCTGCCAATAAATGGTATCATCCTTATTCAAAACATATTGGGCCTGATTCACAAAGCGGTGCTAACCCAGTGTAAACTTTTAGGCATGCTAACCTTTGCACCCCTGAGTTAGCACCGCTTTGTGCTGCCGATCGCATGCAAAGTCCTGCGCGCAAAGTTTTGCTCGCGCAATGCCCATAGGGTTTAATGGGCGCATCACGCGCATCGGAATTTCACGCGCGTTTCTTTTTATCATGCCTGAGTTTAGGCGTGATAAAGGGCTTGCGTGCTAACGGTTAGCACCGCTTTGTGAATCAGGCCCATTGCTTTTACTGATGGCTAACACAGTACAACACTCTACTGCCACTACTTGATACACACATACATGATCTGCATACTTGTTACAAGTCATTTGATTAGTAATGAAGTAAAAGCATGAGCATCTGTATCCAGGGAGCTACCAGATTCAAAATAACATGTTCACAACTTCTATATTTATATAATGTCGCTGTAGCTTAAACAAAACATCCCTTCCTACCTCCAGTCCATAGAAATGCCTAATAATACTGAAATGAAGAAAAATTGATGGAACCAACTGACTTATTAATCATGCAAACATTTGCTATTTGAAGTTTAGCAATTTAAACCTGGTTTGCTTAATTCTCAAAGGGCATCTAAACATTGTTTCATACTACACTAGTATCTAACCTAGGAGATTACACTTTCAGCCTCTATACAAACTGTGCTTCTCTCTGAGTAAGGCCGGTTTTACACTGGATGTGTGAGATCCGTTGCACGCACTGCAGAAATGAGGCTTCATATGACCCTGCGCCACAGTGACAAAGTCATATGCATAGGTCTGCCCCTCGACTAGTGACATACTCCCTGCTGGCCAGAAAGTATATCACTGGGGTTCCAGTCGATCTGATCTACATCTCACCGCGCTCTCGTCATGCTCGCTCCCTGTGTCACCCATTGACTTGCATTACTGCATGATCTGTGCAGTAAGCGTGGTTTATGTGGTAGTCTTTGAATCAGATCGGAAGCTTCTGGCACAGCGCATCCTACTAAAGCTTAACTTTTATTGCACCTTATAAAACATTACTAGGCTCATCACTCATGGTGATCGGGACTCTAACGAATTAGTAGGTAGTGAGAGCTCACATAATATTTAACCTAACACCCCAGCAGTTAACTGGTAGGTTGGGGTTCCCTACTCTTGCCTGCAGATATACATTGACCACCCTGAAAAAATCCAACAGGTTTCATCCCCATGGAAAAAGGGATACAAATATCAAGGATACAAAGTGTTACAGTGCAAGTTCTACGTGGGGAAATTTACTATACTTGCCATTGAGAAGATACTTACTATAGAGAAGATAGTCTTCTGAATGGGCATTTAACCAACTACTTCAGCTTTAGAAGAGGACAAATTAACCACTCCAGTACCACACTAGTTGAAATCTACATCTTGCAGTTGGCTGTAAGGCTCTGGCAGGACATAGATTTCAACATCGCTACCGCCGCTCTGCCCCCCTCCCAGTTCACTCACCCTGCTGAGTATGAAGGCAGAGCTCAGTGAGCCGGTCAGGAGCCAATTTCATTGGCTCCTGACCATGTGATCACTGGGAGCTAATCCCATTGGCTCGCATTGATGGACAGGGTCAGGAGCCCATTAAAGCAGCTCCTGACCGGTGCACGGAGCTCTGCCGTCATAGTAATGGCAGAGAGAGGGACCTGTGGGTCCCGATGGGAGATGGCATGTTCAGCAAGAGCGGAGGGTATGTGCGGGGATTCGACGGTAAGCGCCATTTTGTGGTACCTGCAGTCTCTGGCCCTTGAGGGGCCAGACTACTGGTACAGAAGGGGTTGAGATAAAACTTATGGCAGCGTATGCCACGACAGATCTAGACAGTTGTGATATATTATTGTGAAGACACTTGAATAATAATACTTTTTCTTTATTAATATCAAACAGAGAGTGGTGAAGAATTTTGTAAGCCTGGTTTCCCATCACAATGTGCCAGTGTTTCTGGTGGATAGTGAGATCTTGGAGCTGCTAGCTAAGGATGTTGAACAGCTGAAAAGCTCTGCAGGCAGCACCCCCTCTGAATGTCAGTACTTCTGCAAGCCAAGGGATGTCACCACCTTTGGACTTCTGTATAAGATGTGGGAACATAAAGTAAGATCAATGAAATAAACTTTTTTTTTTTGTTACAAATTAGGCATTTATTGTTCAACATTACTTTTTATTTCCTGCATTCGTATCGATCCTTTAAAGGCCTAATCTAAATGAAATAGAAAAAAAAGTTTTCGTTGGTAGATAATTTAACGACTCAGTATTTATTATAGTTCTTTTTTCTTGACTTAAAATGTACCCAAGGCAAACCTCAAGAACAAAAAGACATACTTACCTAAAAGACAGATCCGGGGTTGCAGATGCTGACCTCACCAGGTCCGCGCCGGTGGTGGTCGCACTCCTGAGGCCAGGAGCATTCTGCACAGGCGCACTACTTCTGCACCTGCGCAGAACGCTCCAGGCCATGTGAGCGTGATCGCGGGCAGCGAGGTCTGCATCTGTAATGGAGGGGACACCGGCTGGAAGCGGAGCTGCGGCAAGGGAGAGATAGGCTGCCGGGGGCTGGAGGAAGCCACAAGTAAGTAAATGTTTAATTTGTATTTATTTATTTATTTATTTATTTTTTCACCCCCGGACCTGTCCTTTAAGCTATTTTCAACTTTGCTTTAAAAGGAAACCAATCTGCTTTCATATTTCTAACTACAACTTTGAATTACTACAATTAAATAACTTATGATGCCCACAGATGACCCATTTGCATGTTTTACATTTACATTATATGTACCTGTCCTTTTAAGAAGATGTATCCAACCTTTGTTCTTTGTACTTTAGGGAAGTTTTTTTCGAGCTGCAGAGAAGATGGGATTTCAGTATCTTAAATATGAGGGGAGAGATCCACGACTGGAAGGCATGGAGGACTTGTCTGGTGTGCAAATTCCTCTTCATTATATATTAAAAATGGCCTCTCATTCAATACATTTAGTAGTGTTCTATGAAAGGAGTGGGAACTACCTGTGGCACGGGCCTCTACGGCTCAAGAGAAACATGGATAGAAAGTTTGCACCTTTCCGGAAGCTTCAGTTTGGCAGACACGCTGGAGCATATAGCAGGTAATGAGTTTTGCCGTCTGGATTTTTCCTCTGGTAGATATTTGGTGTTGTTTTGTTGTATACAGTATGTCACAGTTGAACTCTGTGCTGCAATGGGTGGTCTTTAACCAGCCTGGCGGTATGGACGAGCTCAGCTCGTCCAGTACCGCCGGAGGCTGCCGTTCAGGCCCTGCTGGGCCGATTTGCTTCAAATAAAGAGCAGCACACGCAGCCGGCACTTTGCCAGCCGCGTGTGCTGCCTGATCGCCGCCGCTCTGCGGCGATCCGCCGCGAGCAGCGGCGAAAGAGGGCCCCCCAGCCGCCTGAGCCCAGCGTAGCCGGAACAAAAAGTTCCGGCCAGCGCTAAGGGCTGGATCGGAGGCGGCTGACGTCAGGATGTCGGCTGACGTCCATGACGTCACTCCGCTCGTCGCTATGGCGACGATCTAAGCAAAACAAGGAAGGCCGCTCATTGCGGCCTTCCTTGTTTATTCTGGGCGCCGGAGGCGATCGGAAGAACGCCTCCGGAGCGCCCTCTAGTGGGCTTTCATGCAGCCAACTTTCAGTTGGCTGCATGAAATAGTTTTTTTTTTATTAAAAAAAAATCCTCCCGAAGCCTCCCTGGCGATCTTATCAGAACGCCAGGGTGGTTAAGTGATCTCCTTAAAGAGGAGCTGTCAGCCATACTATCTCAGAATAAAAAAACAACAACACATATATAAGTAGATAAATACTTGCTCTATTTACATAAGTATTGCACTGTCCACATTACATTTTTGTGATTTTTCTACAGTTAAAAAAAGAGAAAATCCTCCTTGGCATTTTCCATTTTAACCACTTAAGGACTGCAGTCATAAAACCCCTTAAGGACCAGAGCCTCTTTTTCCATTCAGACCACTGCAGCTTTAACGGTTTATTGCTCAGTCATACAACCTACCATCTAAATGAATTTTACCTCCTTTTCTTGTCACTAATACATCTTTCTTTTGGTGCTATTTGATTGCTGCTGCGATTTTTACTTTTTATTATATTCATCAAAAAAGACATGAATTTTGTCAAAAAAATGACACTTTTTTTTACTTTCTGTGCTGACATTTTTCAAATAAAGTAACATTTCCTATGCATTTGAGCGCGAAAGTTATTCTGCTACATGTCTTTGATAAAAAAAAAAAAAAAACCATTCAGTGTATATTTATTGGTTTGGGTAAAAGTTATAGCGTTTACAAACTATGGTGCAAAAAGTGAATTTTCCCATTTTGAAGCATCTCCGACTTTTCTGAGCACCTGTCATGTTTCATGAGGTGCTAAAATTCCAGGATAGTATAAATACCCCCCAAATGACCCAATTTTGGAAAGAAGACATCCCAAAGTATTCACTGAGAGGCATGGTGAGTTCATAGATTTTATTTTTTGTCACAAGTTAGCGGAAAATGACACTTTGTGACAAAAAAAAAAGGAAAAAAAAAAGTTTCCATTTCTTCTAACTTGCGACAAAAAAAAAAATGAAATCTGCCACGGACTCACTATGCTCCTCTCTGAATACCTTGAAGTGTCTACTTTACAAAATGGGGTCATTTGTGGGGTGTGTTTACTATCCTGGCATTTTGGGGGTGCTAAATTGTAAGCACCCCTGTAAAGCCTAAAGGTGCTCATTGGACTTAGGGCCCCTTAGCACAGTTAGGCTGCAAAAAAGTGCCACACGTGGTATTGCCATACTCAGGAGAAGTAGTATAATGTGTTTTGGGGTGTATTTTTACACATACCCAAGCTGGGTGGGAGAAATATCTCTGTAAATGACAATTATTTTTTTTTTTTCACACAATTTGTCCATTTACAGAGCTATTTCTCCCACTCAGCATGGGTATGTGTAAAAAATACACCCCAAAACACATTAAACTACTTCTCCTGAGTACGGCGATACCACATGTGTGGCACTTTTTTGCAGCCTAACTGCGCTAAGGGGCCCAAAGTCCTATGAGTACCTTTTAGGATTTCACAGGTCATTTTGCGACATTTGGTTTCAAGACTACTCCTCACGGTTTAGGGCCCCTAAAATGCCAGGGCAGTATAGGAACCCCACAAATTACCCCATTTTAGAAAGAAGGCACCCCAAGGTATTCCGTTAGGATTATGGTGAGTTCATAGAAGATTTTATTTTTTGTCACAAGTAAGCGGAAATTGATTTTAATTGTTTTTTTTTTTCACAAAGTGTCATTTTCCGCTAACTTGTGACAAAAAATAAAATCTTCTATGGACTCACCATACTCCTAATGGAATACCTTGGGGTGTCTTCTTTCTAAAATGGGGTCATTTGTGGGGTTCCTATACTGCCCTGGCATTTTAGGGGCCCTAAACCGCGAGGAGTAGTCTTGAAACCAAATGTCGCAAAATGACCTGTGAAATCCTAAAGGTACTCATTGGACTTTGGGCCCCTTAGCGCAGTTAGGGTGCAAAAAAGTGCCACACATGTGGTACCGCTGTACTCAGGAGAAGCAGTATAATGTGTTTTGTGGTGTATTTTTACACATACCCATGCTGGGTGGGAGAAATATCTGTGTAAATGACAATTTTTTTATTTTTTTTTTTATTTTTTTTGCACACAATTGTCCATTTACAGAGAGATTTCTCCTACCCAGCATGGGTATGTGTAAAAATACACCCCAAAACACATTATACTACTTCTCCTGAGTACGGTGATACCACATGTGTGACACTTTTTTGCAGCCTAGGTGCGCTAAGGGGCCCAACGTCCTAATCACAGGTCATTTTGAGGCATTTGTTTTCTAGACTACTCCTCACGGTTTAGGGCCCCTAAAATGCCAGGGCAGTATAGGAACCCCACAAGTGACCCCATTTTAGAAAGAAGACACCCCAAGGTATTCCGTTAGGTGTATGGTGAGTTCATAGAAGATTTTATTTTTTTTCTCTCTCTCTCTCTCTCTCTCTCTCTCTCTCTCTCTCGTGACATATAGTAGAATCTGTCATATATTACCATGCACCGCACCTTATATATAAACAGAGTTCTCTTGGTTGTGCTCCCTGCTATTAAAATTATAGTCCACTGTGTCAGTTCTAGCAACTCTCCACTCCATTCTCTGTGCAGTAATTGTAGATGGAGGGCCTCCACCACACCGAATAAAGTGTCACGCACCAGAAGATGAGACCACCAGGGACTAGATACACCTGGGGGATTTTTGCCATCTCCATGTTATGAGAGCCAATAGATTTTGATTACTATAAACGAATTGTATTGGTAAGCTCTCATGCTACATGGAAGTGGTAAATGTGGCCAATTATAATTGGATCTGTGTACGCACCCTGAAGACTGTTACACACTTTTTAAATTATGATTGGCCAATCACTGATCAATTTTACCATGTCCATGTAGTAGAGCGTTACCTACACAATCTGCTTATAGTATTCAATAGCCGTTAATATCTGTTGGCCCTCATACTACATAGAGGTAGTAAATTAGTCAGTGATTGGCCAATCATTATTGAAAGTGTGTACCAGATTTAATTAATTTAATTTAGGCTCTGTTGTCCCACAGTTATCTCCAGTACTCTCCAATGTGTATGTGCAGTCCTGGTTGGCACAGACCCCGATTGCACTCCCGCGGTCGGTAACATTCTGTGCCTGCGCAGTTACAGTCTTAGCCAACTGCACATTTGCTTAATGCACGTGGCCATGTGAATGCGATGGGGGCGGGGGAGAGCATGGCCAGGAACGTGCATGCGTGACTGAGGAATTTACCTGAGCTGACTGCAGAACAATGGAGTGGCCCAGGAGGAGGGTGAGTGAGCCCAAAGGCCTACAGGGGGCTGGAGTAAGCCCCAGGTAAGTAAATGCATGTCTTTCTGTTATCTCAGGTACAATTCTTAACATTAATGATCATAAAAAGCAGATTGATGAGTAAAACACAGTTTCCTATATTGAAGGTGATTTTTTTTTTTTTTTTTTTTTTTTTTTTTTAGAAAAAGTTAGTTTACACATTGTAATCTTGTTCATCTGGATGTAGTAGTTTCTACATCACTCATCTGCAATACTGATCTGCATATTTGTTTCAGGTCACTGACAGGATTCTGTAACTAGATGATGCTCATTTTACATGTGCGCTAGTATGGGAATCCATCATATTTCTTCCACTAGACGTTTGAATGTAAATGGACAGTTAAACTGACAGCTTGCATTGTTTCCCTTTCATTTTGCTTAGAGCTGACCTCATTGGGCTTACTTTTGATGGGCTGAAAGTACAGATCCCAAAAGACCCAGTTCAGTTTTTAGCAGAACTGCCACATTCAAGATTTCTGGAATGCAGATACAGAGAAGCACGGTCATTCTTTCAGGTTGGTTACAAACACAAACAAGTTATGTCCTTACTAACTATAACATAAAAATGCTCTGCCTGCAGGTATACATAATGCATGTTACCCCCACCTCTTGTCCACCCACCTCCCCCGTTACTTCAGCTTGTATGCTTGCAAAGGCAGAGCTCTCTCTTCCTTTGGTGTCTTAGAATTTGCTATACATTTTATTCATCATGTTAGATGTCACTGTAATTACTATGTCTACCAATTAGGTACCCGTTTTCTATATTTTGTGTATTCTATTGTCTTTTGTTCTTATGTACCCAATGTTATTTTTCTTTCTCTACACAGCACCAGGGAGTTTGTTGGTGCTTCATACATCAGTATTAATGTTCACATACTGTAGTTTATGTTCTAATGACTTACTATGTCCAGGCCCGGCCCTAGACTTTTTGCCGCCTGAGGCAATCTTTAAAGAAATCGCCCCTGCGGCAGGAAGTGATGTCAGTGGAGCGCACGCTGGAACGAGGAAGTGGTGAGTGATCCCCGCCCGTTGCCTCTTACAATAGCTGCAGCCAGCGACATAACTTTTTAAAGCTGGAGGGGAGCGGAGGACGGGGAGCCCAGGCGAGGGAGGGGGGGTCCGACTCCTTCCCCCCCCCCCCCCGCCGCTAGGCCCAATACCCCCTCCCTGCCCGCTATCCCCTCCAGCTCGGGCGGCCCCCCACACCCACGGGCGGGTGCGCCCCCCAAGAGGTGCCGCCTGAGGCAAAAGTTTCACCCCGCCTCATGGGCGGGCCGGCCCTGACTATGTCCTAGCTGCAATAGGTAATGGTGCTGTCTCTTAATAGAGGCACACAGTTCATTCCCAAAAGGAAATCTACCAACATATTAAAACAGTAAAATCACTTTTATAGTAAACTTCAAGTTATTACCTAGCCAAGTAGTTTACTATATCAGAAGCTTTGTGTATCAGAATTGGTCATACGTTCTTTCTTCATGCAGACACATGGTCAAGACATGAGGACTGAGTGCTATAGCCAGAGGTTCACTATATCAGAGTTTACTATAACGAGATTCTACTGTAGCTCTAATCCAGGCCATTTTTTTTATCCTATTGAGTGCCCCAGATACCTTCTTTCTGTGCACACTCTTTGAGTAGGAAGACAAAGGTTGGATAAGGTAACATCAGCCAATGGTTATACTACAAGGGACACTAGAAAGCTGTAAGACATCAAGGGGTACTGCAAAGGCTGGAATATGGCATATGCTATCACATGCATTGCTTGAAACTGAATGACAATAATACAGAGTGCAGTATTGTGCCTTGTACAGTAGAGGGTGCCCCATGCCTTTGCCTAAAGAGACTGTGCACAGAAATTGCACTGCACAAATGCTTTTGTGTTGATGTAATAGTTTTTGCACACTCTGACTTTTTAAAGACATTTCTTGTGTTATCCTTGCATCTCCATGTAACAATTTGGTACTGAAATTTGGGGCTTATTAACAGAGAAGCTGCAAAGGCTACATTGTGCTGCATCTTTTGGATGAATGCAACATCTGAATGTCCATATCCCTAACCCCATGCTTGGCACCTATCTGTGCTCTTGGGTCAGGCTGCAGCTGCTCATCCAGCACACATCAGCTGAAGGAATTGGGCTGTACTGTATTTGCGAAATCCCTGTAGAGACAGAGCCTGATGGTGGCAAAATGCAGACCATTATTCTTCCTTCAATGCTTCATCAAAGCGGCCCCTTGTGTACAAACACTCAGAAGATGTTGTTTCTTTCTATTGTTCTGTAATGAATTGCCCACATTTTCTTCCTAGCTATATCCTGATGATTTATCACCGGAGGGGATTGAATTCAGAAAGAAAGCCAAATCACTGCTACGTCTGGCATCTTCCACTTTGGAAGCATTGGGTGTGGACTTCTGGATAAGCAGTGGTACATGTTTAGGTAATGTGCAGGCTTGTGATCTTGCATGAAGGCACGTATGTTCTTCTAATGAAATTGGTTTAGATGTTAAAGCCCAACTCCAGGTGCAGATGTTTACCTAGATCTGTAGTGGGTTTTTTCTTTGTCCAAGAAACTTGATTAGAGGATGATGAATAAATGACTTTTTTTTTTCTTAAATATGTGGTCAGACCCCTCTCAGTGACATTTCCTGCATAGAAGAATTGTAGAGTTAAAGGGGTATTATGGCGAAAAATTTTAAAATGTAAAATATGTGCAAACATAGACAAATAAGAAAAATGTTTCTTCCAGAGTAAAATGAGCCATAGACTACTTTTCACCTACGGTATGTTGCTGTCACTTACAGTAGGTAGTAGAAATCTGACAGACGCGACAGTCCATCTCTTCATAGGGGATTCTCAGCAAGGCTTTTATTCTTTATGAAGATATTGCCTGAAAAGGATTGAACAATGATGCTGGCCAGCTTCCCTGCTCCCTACACAGTTTTTTGGCAGTTGGACACAGCAACTGCCATTCACTAAGTGCTTTTGAAAATAAATAAATCCATGAGAATTCCTATGAAGAGATGGACTAGTCCAAAACCTGTCGCTTCTGTCAGATTTCTACTACCTACTGTAAGTGACAGCCACATGGGAGAAAAGTAATTTATGGCTCATTTTTCTCTGGAAAAAAATGTACTTCTTATTTGTATATGTTTGCACATATTTTAATTTCACAATTTTTTCGCCATAGTGCCCCTTTAAAGCAAACCTGAAGTGATTTTTAAATAAAAAAAAAACAGATACTTAAGTAGGGGGAAGGCTCTGGGTCCTGTTGAGCCTTCTCATTCCTCTCACGGTCCCGACGTACCAGCGCTGGCTCCCCCGTTTGAAATATCCCGCTGTGGGAGGCTTTAGAAGTCTTTGGGAGCGGTTCCTGAAGACTGGTGGCTCCATACTACGCATGCACTAGTGCGTGAGAGAGTAACCGTTTTTTTTTTCCTAAATAGAGAAAGCCCTGAGAATCTGGCATGACTACTCCAAAATCTACACACACACACACACACTTTTACAATGTCTCGGAATAATAGTCTTTAAAGGGACTCTTAAAGAGATTCTAAAGCCACATTAAAAATGGCTCTTTAGCTTATATTCAGCAGGGGCATGTTTGCCCCTGCTAAAACGCTGCTATCCCGCGGCAGAACGAGGGGTCTTTACCCCCAAATCCCCCATGCAAAATCCACGACTTTCTTGGTCGTGGATTTTGCTGCCCCTGTGCGCTTCAGTGTGAGGCAGGGCTATGAGCTGCAGCCCTGCCTCACACGCGTCTGTCAGCGGGGGAGAGGCGGAGATGCGCCGCTGACAGACGCGTGTGAGGCAGGGCTGCAGCTCATAGCCCTGCCTCACACGGAAGCGCTCCCTGGGCACCACGGAGGGGATTTGGGGGGTAAAGACCCCTTGTTATGCCACGGGATAGCGGTGTTTTAGCAGGGGCAAACGTGCCCCTGCTGAATATAAGCTAAAAAGCCATTTTTAATCTGGCTTTAGATTCTCTTTAAAGTGTACCAGAGATCAAAAGATCTAAAGAATCGATACTTACCCGGGGCTTCCTCCAGCCCCATAAACACGTGTTAGTCCCTCACCGCATTAACACACCTGCTTTGGTAACTTGTTCTTGCTTGTTTCTACCGAAGATGGTGAAAAAGGCAAACTGAAATGTAAGCCACAAAGGCATGCAGAGCGCCTCAGGGGCTCTGCCTTGAATGCAAATCTGATGCAAATGATGTACTTATTCCTAATCTAAAAATTTGAATGCAGGTTGAAGCACATGAATGCAGCTAGTCAAATAGTATACACATTACACAACATGAATGCATGTTGTGTAATGTTGTCCATATTGTGGAGCTCTGCACATCTTTGCAAATGGCTAATTTGGGTACAGCCTCTGTCTGAGAAGCGCTGCCACTTCCTCCTGCTGTACAAAATTTAATGTAAGTACACTATTTGGCTAGCTGCATTCATGTGCTTCAACCTGCATTCAAATTTTTAGATTAGGGATTAATACATAATTTGCATCTGATTTGCATTCAAGGCATGTATTTAGCCCCTGTGGGGCTCTGTATGCCTCTGTTGGTTTTACATTTCAGTTTGCAACCTGGAGCGCTGTCACTTGTTTGATGTCTTTTTGAAGAACTGTGTATACCATTTATGATTAGCAGCACAAGTTAAAAAAATATGTTTTTATTGTTAGACTAGTGGTTGATCTTACCCCCCCCCCCCCCCCCTCAGGGCTGTCAACGCCGTGGGGGAGTCTAGTAGGGAATAATTTGTGCACATATTATTTATACTGAAGCTACCGCCCTCCTTTGCTGTACCTGTTTTGAATGCATGTTGTGTAATGTTGTCCATATTGTGGAGCTCTGCACATGTTTGCAAAGAGCTAATTTGGGTACAACCTCTGTCTGAAAGCGCTGCCACTTCCTCCTGCTTTCATGCATACCAGCCTGTGTCTTTCTGCTCATGATCCATTTTCATTTGTTGGACCAATACCCATTCCTTTCTAAACATTTGGTCAATATGGAATTCAGAACCTTCTACCTCCTTTTTTTCTTTTTTATAGGTTATAGATGTATCAGCAGATTCTAGCACTGTAAATCTGATGATTGTTGCACTCTCTGCATATGCTGTGATTTGAAACAATGACCTAAGTCTCCATAAGTATTTGGGCACACAATGTTCACATTAATTTTGTTTTTTTTGTTTTGTTTTTTTCAGGGTGGTACAGACAGTGTAATATTATACCTTACAGTAAAGATGTAGATTTAGGCATATTCATCAAGGACTACAAGCCAGACTTAATTCCAGCATTTCAAAAAGCCGGCCTCCCTCTAAAGCACAAGTTTGGAAAGGTTGGTATTTTGTTCTTTTTACGGATTGTTACTGTACTGACTACTGTATTACTGAAAATGTTAATCCCAGATGTCAGTAGGGGCCTCCTTTATAAAAGCTGAAGAAAAGGTTCTCTGTGACTCATAAGAACCAATTGCATTCCTTTAGTGCTATTTCTTCCTCTGCAGACAAGTAATGGAAATAGCATAACTCATAATCTCTGGTCTTACTTTCCTAGCAGTTTTTATTTTCGGGGGCCAGAATGACCTTTTTTCTTTGGAGGAGTATGAAAAAAAATTGTCTCTTTATCTCTTTTAGCTACAGAGCACATTTGAACTACATATAATTCTGAAGTATTCATTTTGTCTGGAGAAATGTTGATGCTGCTAGCTTGTCACATGTAGTTAGACCAGTAGGTGGCACTACCAGGTAATTTTATTCCCAGTATGATGTAGTCCTGTTTAATAAGTTTCCAACATTTTACTTTGCAGTATAATTTTTCACCGATCACCAATTACCAAATTATTTCGTGTTAAATAAAAAAAAAGTTTGTCAATTTGTCAATATTAATTTTTTCTCAATAGTAATTTACCCTGGTCTGAATAAATAATAATTGTTGAAATATCCTAATTCCGAGCTCATGAAGTAAGATTGGTTCTTCTTTATGTGGCAGATATATTTTTTTTGTAGACATTGGAAAAAGATATCCCATTGTTAATTGTTAATCACAATGAATCATTTTCAATTGATTTATTTCCAATTTAACTAATTGATTATATTTTAGAATGGTTGATAAAATTGTACCTTTTGTAACACTTTTTTTTTTTTAAATTGAAAGTATGCAAAAGTGTACAATGTTTTTACAATGGGTTATAAAGTATCGCTAAAGGAACAAAAAAAGAATGTATAAAGACAATAACTATTAACAAACAGTAAGTAGAATTCGATGCATTACTACATGGTAAGAAAACAGGATCTTCAGCCAATCTTATCTGGCTCGGACATCAATCTACTGTAGCAGGAGAATGAGGAGTAATGCATATTATCAGGTAGCAGATTAAGGTAAGAAAGGTGTTAGGCTGGGAGAGAATAGAGGGAAAACAAAAAGTCCACAGGGAAAAGAAAGAAGAGGAACGAATAAGACAAGTTCAAGGAATAAAGTGACAATGTCACGATGGTCAAAAACTTTGTATAATACCTTCAAGATAGAGTCAAATAAGGTATCAGGACAGCTGAGGAGAAAGAGGTAAGGGGGGGGGGGGGAGCAGGAGGAGGAGGAAAAAGGGTATCCATGTTCTCCCTAAAGCATGATGTGGATCAAGGGTGTACAAGTGATCTATAGGAGGAATTATGGGGGAATATAGCTGTCATCTGTTTCATAGTTTAGTCCGAGTAATCTTATTTTTGATAAATTGTACCTTTTTAATAGGCACCTTTAACCTGGGACTTTTTTTCAATTGCTGCCAAGTGGTGAACACCATAGCCCTTAAAGTGAACCTGTTAGGAAACAAAAATATGGGAACTAGTATGATTAAACCGGTTTGCTCCAGGGCTGTTGTCTTGTTCCGGGTTTCATTGTTTTTAGGCACTGTTTACATTATTTGGCAAGGTGTACGTTAAAACAGATGCCAGCACATCCAATGTATTTCCATACACATGGTATGGAGCGCAATATGGTGATCAATTGACTCAGGACCTATTTTTGTGCTGTATAATTTACATCACCACTCTCTGTAGTGAATAGGGCATGTATTACGTTGCACAACAATGCAGGCCACAATGCTGTGCTGCAGCGCAGCATGCGCCCACCTGCATTGATAATGTGAGTGACATTTTGCATTTTCTTTATGCTTTCACGAATTCATATTTTACTTCCCTTCCAGGCAGACTATAGAGCAACATTTGTTTCAGATACCTTTGTGATTCGGTGTTTCATTTTGCTTTTAGGTGAAGGATAGCTTGGAACTCTCCTTTATTGGGAGTGATGAAGTGAAACTTGATATCTTTTTCTTCTATGAAGAAGCTGATCATATGTGGAACGGAGGCACACAAGCCAAAAGTGGCAAGAAATTTAAGTAAGAATATTTATATTTTTTACTTCCACTACTTTCTAAATGCCATGTGTACCATGAGTCACATTGGGCCTGATTTATTACAGTACTGTAGATATGCAGTGTAGAAAATGAATAGAAAACTTACATTGGCTGGCTTTCAGATAAACCTAAACATTCATTCATGCAGTATTTCACAACAAACACAAATGCGCACAGCACTAAGATTTGGTTAGCTGCCTCTAAAATAAAATATATACACAAATGAGGAAGCGCTACACAAAATCAATAATGTCTGGGAACCTCCCACACCGAAACCACATTCACAATAAGATAAAAGTCCCCTTGCAAAGTTCATAAAACTGGTACAGTGGATAAATTGAAATTCAACGCTCCCGCTACCCTGCTCCCCCCCCACCCCCACTGCCGCCGATCATTAGCCTGGAGATCAATGAATGGGAACACTGTGTTACCATTCATTGATCTAAGTCCCCGTGTAAATGAACGCCGCTGTCTGAGGCGTGTTGAATCACTTTTATCGCCTCTGTTGCATGTTGCACTTCCGCAGATTAGCTCCGCCCAAAATGTTTCGTCATCATTGGCTCATCAGGGGCCACTAGTGTGATGGTGATTGAAGAAAACTGTTTCACGATTTGTCTTAATATCCTGGTGCAAGCAAGCTTGAATTCCAATTTATCCACCGTACCAGTTTTATGAACTTTCCAAAGGGACTTTTATCTTACTTTGGGAGTGGGGACGTAATTGGAGCAGGACGCCGCATGTCAGAATTCCCTTACTAGTGCCCGGTTGGATGGCTGATTAACACTACATACGCTGAGAAACACCTGGAGGTGTAAGTGTACTTCTATTACTGGCGCAAGGAGCGTTATATGACTGTATTACGCAATGGTATTGTTCTTATGGTTTTTTTTAATACATGTGTCTGGATTAAAACATACTTTTAACAAAAGGAAAAGGTGCTTTCTCTGATGTTGTTGGAAGACTGCTGTGATATATATTTACACATGCGTTAGATGATGATCCACCTGGTCTGTGAGGTGGCAACGATTCGGTGAGCCCCATCTCTATTGATGGGGGGGGGGGGGGTCCTTGTCTTACTGCACATGAGAGGTGTTGTGGATGAGAATCTGGAGTGTCCCTCACGGTGGTCTTTTCCCTTGCATGTTATGCTTCTGTTGAAACGGAGTCATGCTATGGAAAGTGTGTTTGTTTTAGGAATAGTCACTGATGGTGAGCACAGCTGGAAATTTTAAATTGTTACTGAATCCTTCTGGGAACTTTCTGCTGCAGCACCCATTTGCTGTTATAGACTACAGAAGAATTATGTGCCCAATTACATTGGCGCAGTTTAGAATTATACTTTAGAATGTACAATCAGCCGTATACCTCAAGAACATTTAAAAACTTGCATAGTGTAAAACCATTAAGTTTTTATTGTATATAAAAAGTTATTACACACACATGCATCTGGCGTAGATAAAGCATAGAATAATTTCACCACGTGCTCTCCCCGCTAGTGGGCCACAGGTGGGCTCCCCTCAGCGTGCAAAGACACGGTCAAGGGCTCTGTAGCTGCTGCTGCATACAACCCCGTCCCCTCTCCACTCCCATTCGGGTGCCACGTGTTGAATCACTTCTATCGCCTCTGCTGCGTGTTGCACTTCTGCAAATTAGCTCCGCCCGACATATTTTCTCAGCATTGACTCATCAGGGGCCCCTAGTCTGGTGGTGATTGAAGAAAACTGTGTTTCAAGATTTGTCTTAAAGTGGTCTGAAACTCCGACATAACATTAAACAAAAAAGTGTAGTTTATCGTACCCTGAAACTGCCATTGCATTTTATTCAAACTGCTTTTTATCATATATATATTAACATCTTAGTGTGTATATCTCCGTCCCTTTGCACAACCTTTAACCACCAGAGACAGAGATATACGCACCTCCTGCCGTTACGCACGCTCCCGCTCACTCGTGCGCACTGCTGCCCGCTCGCCCGGAGATCAATGAACGGGACTAACCATTCCCGTTCATTGATCTAAGCCCCCCAGCAATGATCGACTGCTTCTATGAGAAGCAGCGCGATCATTGTGAAGAAAAAAAAAAGTTTCCCAGCCTCCCTGAACTTCCTGCAAGCATACTTCCTACGCTTGCAGGACGCATTCACAAAAAGTTACTGTGGCCAAATAGTAAAACTACACCCAAAAGCATTTTTCATATACATAGTTTTACATTATAAATTAACTCTACCTTCCACACTCCCCACTTTTTTTTTTTTTTTTTTTTTGTAATAAAAAAAAAATTACAATAAAAAAATACATAAATAGTTACCTTAGGGACTGAACTCTTTAAATATTTATGTCAAGAGGGTATAACACTGTTACTTTATAAACTATGGGCTTGTAATTAGGGATGAACGCAAAACTGAAAAAAATGCACCTTTATTTCCAAATAAAATATTGGCGCCAAACATTGTGATAGGGACTTAATTTAAATGGTGTAATAACCGGGACAAATGGGCAAATACATTTCATGAGTTTTAATTACATTAGCATGCATTATTTAAAAACTATAACGGCCGAAAACTGAAAAATGATTTTTTTTCCCAAATGTTTTCCTATTTTCCCATTAAAACATATTTAGAATAAAATAATTCTTGGCATAATGTCCCACCTAAAGAAAGCCTAATTGGTTGCGAAAGAAACAAGATATAGTTCATTTCATTGCGATAAGTAATAATAAAGTTTCAGACTAATGAATGGAAGGAGCGCTGAAAGGTGAAAATTGCTCTAATGCTCCAGGGGTAAAACCCCTCAGTGGTAAAGTGGTTAATATCCTGGTGCAAGCAAGCTTGAATTCCAGTGTATCCACCGTACCAGTTTTATGAACTGTCCAAAAGGACTTTTATCTTACTGTGAATGTGGTTTCGGTGTGGGAGGTTCCCGCGCATCATTGATTTTGTGTAGCGCTTCCTCATTTGTGTATTCATGCAGTATTGTTGAGCAAGGCCAACCAGCTTTCATGCAGATATTGTTCATTTGTTGGCAGTTAAAGAGAAGGTGAGCTCAAAAAAAAATTATTCCGCAGATCAGTATATGTATGTACAGTATATTGTGTGTGTGTGTGTGTGTGTATGTGTGTGTATGTGTGTGTATTATTTTATATCCATAGGAACTTTGCTGTTTATTAAAAAGCTTGCTACAATGCACAAAATGTTCTTGATTTTAGCACTGCTCTGTACTGCCATGTGCATGTTTTTCTACATGCTGTGTGCTGGGTATTGGAACATTTTGTTTTGAATTTGCTGATCTTTGGTCTACACATTAATTTTTTTGGGTTCTTTCATATATTTCAGATATTTATTCTCAAAGTTTACACTTTGCTGGACAGAATTTTTAGAGCTGAAGGTTCGAGTACCCTGTGAAACACTAGATTATATTGAGGCCAATTATGGCAAGAACTGGGATGTTCCCCTTAAAGTGTGGGACTGGAAACACTCCCCATCCAATGTGCAGCCAAATGGAATGTGGCCTCTGGATGAGTGGGATGAGGTCATTCAACTCTTTTAAAGACTATGTCTAAACTGGACTTAACGTGGTCATGTCCTATCACGTTCTATAGAACATTTTCCTTTCGTAATGAAATGGTGTTGGATAAAACTCGGGGGCACCTGAAGCCAAAAGTGGAGGCGTTGCAACTCGTGTCCAGTCAGATGCTTCAAATTTCACACTATACTGGACAAATAACCACTTGCTGCCGTACAAGACCTAAACATTTTATGGTACTATGAAGACTTGACACCCATTGTGCTGATCCATAACTTGTTCTACTGAGTGCAATATGTTTACTAATCACTAATATGACTTTAAACGTTGTGGTGTTGTTAGAGTTCAAAAGTTATAGTTACCTTTATCACCCCTTCTAGTAGCTATTAACTATTAACAAAGTATGAAGTATTTTATTTTTTTACTTTTTTAGAAAATATGAAGGACGTGAGTAAGAATATCTTCTCACTATAGCTGTCCTGCAGAGTCGCTTACAGATCAGCTCGACTCATGTTCCTCTATTTGATGGTAGCCTGTAGTAAGAGGAATATGGAAACTTACATATTTATTTCCTTGTAAAAATGACTTGCATGTCTGGGGTGTTTAATTTCTGCTTCTCCTAGGTCACTCACCTAGAACAAGTATGCAGATCAGACTTCAATCAACCACAACACACAGCTACATGTTCCAAGAGTGTGGCTTAAAAGTAATCCCAAGCCGAAGCTTTGGATCAAAATAAGATACTCACCTGAAGAGTGGGAAGCCTCCGGATCCTATTGAGGCTTCCCTCTGTGGTCCGAAGCCCCCATTGCTGAGCGCGGCCCACCTCCATCAGGGTCGTGCAGTTTTTTTTCCTGCACTGAGGTCGCGCAGTAGCACAGAGTCAGCGACTCCGTCTTACTGTGCACGCTCGGGTGGGCTTGTGCGGCTACTGTGTGGCCAAGATGCTGAAAGAGATGCTGCACGGCACTTTTGTGATTAACAACAATGCCTTGATGCTAATCTTTGGGGGGGGGGGGGGTACACTTAGACAAGGGACATCAGAGCAGCAAGGGAAGCCTCAAGGCTTCCCTCTCTTTAGGCAAGTATCACATTTTGTACCCGAGCCTTCGGCTCAGGTACACTTTAAACAATGCTGAACAAAAAGATGTAGACAAGAAGCATACTTTTAGGCTGGTCTTACACTGGATTTGTGTGATGCGATGCGAGCATCGCACCACAGATATTAGGCTTCATATGACCCTGGGCAACAGTGCGGCGACAGGGTCATATGCATATGCCTGCTCACCCCCCACTAGTGACGTACCTCCTACTGGGCAGGAAGTATGCCACTGGGATTCCCATTGGTCTGTGCATGTGTGCCTCACCCAACTCCTGTCCTGCACACTGCCTGCATCGCCCATTGACTTGCATTACTGCATGATCCATGCGGTAAGCGCAGCTCATGCACTAACATGGTGCAGCCTTTGCATCGGCATTGCAGTGGTTTGGAATTTTCCATCGCGCCGTGTCGCTTCGCGTGAACTGTGCAAGTCTTCATTGCTGCAGTGGGGAGAGTACCGTGGAGTGATGTACCGCACGGTGTGAAAGGGGCCTGAAAGGAGTGAAGGGTGGCAACCTCAGTAGACCTCTCATTAGTTTTTCCTTTAAAGGACTTCTGTAGTGAAAGGGATATGGAGGCTGCCATAATTACTGTATTTCCTTTTAAACAATACCAGTTGCCCAGCAGCCCTGCTGATTTTTGCTGCATTAGTGACTGAAAAACACAAGAAACAAGCATGCAGCTAATCTTGTCAGATCTGACAATAATGCCAGAAACACCGGATCTGCTGCATGCTTGTTCGGGGTCTGTGGCTAAACGTATTAGAGGCAGAGGATCAGCAGGACAGCCAGGCAACTAGTATTGCTTAAAAGCAAATAAATATGGCAGCTTCCATACACCTATCACTTCAGTTGTCCTTTAACCCTGGAATCTTCTGTCTGTTCTGTCTGAAGCCAGCACTGGTTAATAGAGTTGTTCAATGTGAGGTGAATAATTTTGATTTGCATGCAAATTGAATGCAGCTTGGAATTGGGTCAGCCAAATGTTGATTTTAGCCTAGTTCCTCACTACATACAATCTGCATTAACTTTGCATGTAAGTCAGAATTATTTGCATTATAATAACCTTATCTAACTAGTGAATTGGCAGGTTGCACTGGGAATACATTTTATATTTTCCTTCTTCAAACTCCCAGGTACTTTAGAATGGAACTTCATCTTAAATTGTTAGATATCGCAGTACACACAGGTTTTAGTAATTTGATGATGTTTAAAGAGAATCCGAGGTGGGTTTGAAGAATGTTATCTGCATACAGAGGATGGATCTGCCTACACAGCCCAGCCTCTGTTGCTATCCCAAACCCCCCTAAGGTCCCCTGCACTCTGCAATCCCTCATAAATCACAGCCTTGCTGTCGACACAACGGTTTATCTCTATAGTGTCAGTCTGCTGCTCTCACCGCCTCCTGCAGAACTCCAGTCCCCGCCTGCGTCCCTTCCCTCCCCGCTGATTGAAGGGAAGGGACGGGGCAGGGGCCGGAGCTCTGCAGGAGGCGGGGAGCAGCCGAGACTGACACTACAGATGTAAACACAGCCTGCACAGCACGGCTGTGATTTATGTCTGATTGCAGAGTGCAGGGGGACCTTTGGGGGGTTTGGGACAGCAACAGAGGCTGGGCTGTATAGGCAGATCCAGTCTCTGTATGCAGATAACATTCTTCAAACACACCCGGGTTCTCTTTTAAAAGTTCTTCCTATTTCAGTATGCAGCCAGCTATGAGCTTCTAAAATTGTCTGAAACTTTACATTTTACTTCTATGCAGCAAAAGGAGCTTTTCTTACCAAACAGTATACTATCGTTATGATTGCACATTGCCCTAGCACAGCTTTGCTTTACCTGAGGTCATCTTGGAAATCTTGGGTTTTGCCCATTTTCTTTTATGTATCCTCTGTAGCTGATCAAGGCAATACGGCAGACTAATACTCACAGCTAGCATTTGTGTTGGAAAGACACTGCAGTTTCTGCATTCTCTGCACGTCAGAACAAGCTAAGGAAGGACCTTGGACAATAAGTGGAAAAACCTTTACAGTCCATGAAATTAACTGGGGAGGTGTGTGTGCGTGAGTGCGTGCACATGTTTTTTTGTTTGTTTGTTTGTTTTTTAACTAAATGGAAGTTTCCCTTGAGTGTTTGTATTTCTGACTATGGATTAACTATTATTCAGTAGAAAGGTTTTATAAGCTAATAAGTTATTCTTGTGCTGTAGTCAAAAAAGAAAAAAGGTAATATTCCCGACTACAACTCATTTCATTTGTAGCAAAGCAGCCACATGCCTATATTATTGTACTAATTCCATTTAGGATGTGGATGTGTGTAAGCTGCCCTGAGGCAGTTCCTGAATCCTTTTAGTTTGGGAATGGAATCGCATGGGGTCTTCAGGCTGAAGCATGATGTTGGTTTCTGTAATGGACTATGAGAGAAATTGCTGAGCCAGTGCTCATAAGGAACAAGTCAGTGGTCTCCAGGTATGCCACTCCCATTATACTTTGCAAAGTAACAGCAGCAAGTATGACACCTTTGTGTCAATTCAGCAGCCATTAATTATTGGTGTCAAACATTTGGAGATCTGGACCAGACAACTGTTGAGGCATTGGAGACCCGTGATAATATTACAGTATATTTTGTAACTTAACAAACCAAAGACTCTTGATGTTGACAAGAGTAGATATAAAGTTCACAGTATAAATTTTGTTTTGAGCTGGGCTTTAGCTCTCAGCCTTTATTTTGAAAAGATTAAAGGGACCTGCAGCAAAAACAAAAAAAAAAAAAAAAAGCTTCCACAAGAGAGCCTGCACTGTGCCGATTTTGTAGTTCCCGGTGAAGATGTGCGCTCGCGAATGCGCAATGCTTGCCGGGGGATGCTGTCCGTGGATTGTAAACACAGACGATATCTCCCAACATGCATTGCATGGCCGCGAGCGCATATCTTCACTGGGGACTACAAAATTTGAAAAAGTGCAAGTTCTCATCCTGAAGATGGTGGCTTCCAGATGGATGGGAAGCTAGGGTAACGGCTGTTTTTTCTGCACAGTTCCCTTTGAAGTTTAATAACCTTAGAATTATAAACTGTTGCCACAGACAGAAAAAAAGATAAGTTTTCCTTAAGATATTAGTAAACTACTGTAGAGCAGGAAATAAAGGGAACCTGTTTAATTTATTGCTTTCAACACGTCAAGTAAAAGTAAGACCTTGACCATACTTTTGTAAACATTTGTTAGTGTTAATTTTTAAAAATGTCACATGCAAAGCACGGTTTATTGGATGTATATGTGTAAACAAAACTATTCTGGCACAGCAGTAAAAGCTTGGTTACAACCAGGAACACATAAGCAGCATATCAGAGGCAAGTTTTCACGCAAAAATGGCTGAACAGATTTGAATGACATTTGGCACACACATAGTACCGTACATTACCTGGAATAAAATATAGGATACTTTTTATCCCCATAACCAAAAGTGGGCGGAGATGAATACAAATGTAAACTTCAGCTATTCTTACACTGTTAATGGTAGGGTTCTCAAACATTGTACAGTTGGTTACTGGGATTAATATTCAGAAGTGGGTGGAGCCTACAAAAGCCAATCAAAATTCACCTTTTGATTTTCAAGGGGAATATTTCATTGCTGCCATTCTTGCATTGTTAATGTTGGTTATTGGGTGACTGGAGTTCAAATTCAGAAAAGGGGGTGGAGCCACAAACTTTATCCGAGTTGCATCCGTTGCAGGTGTGGAATGTGCAGGGGTGCCGCAGATCTATTTAGCGGTATAATTTTTAGTGTCTAAAAGCCTGTGAAAAAAATTGCACTGCTTTTGGACAATAAAATCTGGAAATAATCATACCGCCAGGGAGGTTAAATATCTATGATGTAAAGAAATTATTTTTTCAAAGACATTGATGTGAGTGGGACCTGTACTTGCATATTTGTGCTGCGTTGCCAAGACAGTGATTACTAAACACTTATTAGAATACATGCTCTAGACCTTTCTATAACACATCATTGTGAATTACCATGTTATTAAACTGGTTAATTAAATGGATTATTTTAATTTACTTGCTGTGTCACGTGCATTACTGGTTTTGGGGTAAAATAAACTAATTGCAGTAATTTCAACAGAGAGCTTGTAAGGGTTCGGGATGGCCAGGCAGATGCAAGTACACTAATCTTAAGTTGATGCAGGGATATGCAAATGTATGCAGCTTGAATTGAGGATCAATCGAAACCCACCTTGGCAAGATTTGATTGAACAATTTTTCAGGAGGAACTTTAGTAAAAATAACATAATTACCGTAATAAAATTGCTTATTATTTACAATATTCATTTATAGATTGTTTAGTCAGTGTTTGCCAATCTATCCTCCCCCTGATTTACATTCTGAAATGTATCACTGGTGGTGACATCTACAGTTCTGCCAGGTGATCTGTAAAGAATGTTCCTTTGCTGAGAGTTCTATGCACAGATAGAGATATTGCTTGCTTGGCAGTTGGAAAAAGCCGTTATTTCCCACAATGCAATAAGGTTTAAAGACAGCAAACAGTCAGGACCATGGTCATTACATCACACTGTGGGAGGGGTTTCACCACAATATCAGCCATACAGAGCCCCCGATTATCTGTTCGAGAAAAGGTAAATATCTCTCATGGGAAAGGGGGGTATCGGCTACTTATTGAAATGAAATGAAGTTCAAGCCTTGGTTAAAGTTCCGTTTCAAGATGCATCTATTTTGATACAAGATTTGCATAATCCTCTATCAACTCGGAATTATTTGCATCTTATTGACCATCCATAGTATGGGCTTGTATTAAACCCAGACTAAAATGCAAATTCTTTTACTAAAGCATTCTCACTTCTGAGGTTTTTTTTTTCTTCTGTTTTTGTCCGTTTAGAATTTGTTACAGAACCATTATTGTATTAGAGATGTGGGGTTAAACCTTTTCATCTTGAAATCAGCTTGAAACTTCCTACAGAGCACCACTGGCTTCATAGAATGCGTGCTGCTGTATTTTATGCATGTATTATCAGAATGTTTTCTCGTATAAGGGGGTTTTCATGTTATGATATAAGATAATAATCTCACTTGAAACTATTTCGAAGTTTTGAGTTGATACAAGAGGCAAGAAGGATTATTCTTTCAATCTGTACTGCAGTAGCATCTATATTTGGCCAGGCAGGGGCACAGCCACTGCATACTAGTGTTCCTGGGCTGAGTTTAAAAAAAAACCCAGTCCTCTGAAATTAGATGAATTCTTTTGATTGTGACTTGGCACTTGGCCTTCATGAATGCTCTGTTAGGATTATTTATTGTGGCATGTCCTGCGACTTAGAGGAACCATAGTTGCCAGAGAAAGAGGACAGATGGGTCACATGACTAAAACAGAATTAGAATAAATGTATTCTGGTAAGGTCTTATTTTAAAAGGTCAGTCGTACTGATAGAGAACTGGAGGCTGTCATTACAGACTTTCTTGCATGTTTGCTCCAATTCACGTGTGGGTCATTGATCCATAATGTGTATGCAGATCAGGCATTGTTTCAGGACTACAGCCGCAAAATCTGCATGGTACCCAGGAAACAAGCAGTTTAAAAGCACAACTAAAATGGCTGTCCTTCTAGTTATCCTAAGAAGGATTTGTGTTGGACTGCAGGGACCTAGCAAAGTGATATTCCATGTTTTGTTTTTTTAAAGTGCACCTGAATTGAAGAAACCCTTCAGGTTAGATACTTGCCTATGTAGAGGGAAAGCTCTGGATACCATAGAGCCTTCTTGGTCCTCTCTCCATCCCGTTGTTCCAGCGCCACTTCCCATTGAAGTTATTCAACCAGCTAGATCTCTTTTTGGGACTCCTCATGCAGGCTTCAGGTCTACCACATTCTTCAGCATCCTGTCGCAGTGAGTGGAGCCACTTCATACATGTCATGACCGATTTAGGTTACTTTTTCATTAGGGGCGAATGTTCTGGGTCCGATGTGGCATTCTGGACTACACACACAGCCAGATGTAAAATATGTGTGTGTTGTATTTCACTCTATGGAGTGCACAAGTGTTCTGGGAAAATGCTGCAAGATTTTTTTACTAGCTACAGCTCTAGAGGGAAGGCTCTGGAGGCTGCTCATGCATGAAGGAAAAAGCTGTGCATGAGTGGCCATACTTTGTGCCTGTACAGTGTGGCGTCGCTCGTACGCTGAGGGGAGTGCGGCCACCAAAACCACATTCAACACTTTTTTGAAATATCCTCAGAGGGAACGTAGGCGTAAAAAAGATTGGGGAAGCTTCTGGACTATCCAGAGGCTTCCTTCTACTGAGGTAATTATCTAGCTTGTTTGTTTTTTGTCAGGTCAGATACGCTTTAAATTTGGAAAAATCTTTCATGAAAATCTTGAAGTGCTACAGCAAGCAAACAGTGAGGTGCATTTGGGGAGCAGCTATTACATCTGTGCCATCAGGTGTTAATGCACTCCCATTCATATCTTTAGCCAGTAAATGTTGATTATGCCCTGGCCAGATCTTATCCAGCTCTTCATGCCATTGTTGTTTGGTGTTTGGGTTTGGTGTTCTGTTCTGGAAGATTGCTGTGGCCTGTCTTTGGGTACTACAACTGCTTTGCACTGGCGTTCTGTCCTCTCTTTTTCCCATATGTCCTTGCAGTAGTGTTCAGTTGATTCTCTGTTGCTGCATTGGAGCTGGGAGTACACTTTGGATGTTTCTTTCAAAAACAGTATTCATCTTCCTCGCCTATACTTCCCTAGTATCTCTCCTTTGGTGGTCAGTGATGTGAGCCTTTACCCTGGTACATGTAATATGAGAACCAACAGAATACTATGAACAGATTGTAGGTAAGCTCTCCTACTACATGGAAGTGCTTTAAATTGTCCCATAACTGGCCAATCAAAATCGAATGTGTGTTTTAGGCTTAAGTTTAGCAAGTTTCAAGTGCTTAACGTAGAGTCAAGCCTTGGCAGGGCATACATTTAAAATCGACATGGCCAAATTTCGGCGCAGGGTGATGCCGAAAGGCGGCTCGCCCTACATGTGCGGAAAGTCTGGGTGGTGTTGATGCAATTCTGAGTTGTAACAATTTGGGGGGGGGGTGTAGTTCAAGCACCTGCTATTGCTGGCTGCCGAATTACTTTGTTTTTTTTCTAACTTGAGTTCCAGCAATCCGCCTGCACCCAAATTAGTTACTGAGTGCTGCTGTAGCCGTAATTCACATTACGGCCTATGGTGGTGCCCAAATCATAGGAGCAGTTCTGAGCTAAAATTAGCTGTCTCACTGGCAGGAGCTGGGTCATGAGTAGTTAACCACTTAAGCCTATCTGGACAAGTATTGTCCAGATAGGTGCCGCTAAAGGTAAACTGAAAGAGTAATCGTCCAGTTTTAAAGCCCGCCAAGAACGCCATTGTGAGCGATGAGATTTTTTTTTTTTTTATTAAAAAAATTAATATAATCTCTTCCAAAACACACACACACACACACACACACACACACACACACACACAATTTGGGGGGGGGGGGGGGGCGGTGTGGGGGAAGGAAAAAAATCCATAAATATTTGCCGTAGGGACTCAGCTTTTTTTAATATGTATGTGATGAGGGTATATTACTGTTATTTTAGTACATAAGGGTTTACAATTGATGGGACACAAAGAAGCCAAAACAGAAGAAAAAATATAGCTTTATTTCCACATAATATATTAACGCCATGCATTGTACTAGGAACATAATTTAAATGTGATAGCTGGGTCTAATGGGCAAATAAAATGGATGGGTTTTATTTTATAATAGCATTGCTTATTTTAAAACTAGTGGATGAAATTGGAGAAATAATGTATTTTTTCTTTTCATTTTTTGCCTTTGCCTATAAAATGCATAGAAAATAAAGTAATTACTGAAAACAAGTATCACCTTTGAAAAGCATAATTTGTGGTGAAAAAAAAATACATCATTTACGTGTGATGCGTATTCATAAAGTTATTAGCGAATGAGAGGGAGGAGCGCTGACGGGAAAATTGCTTCCGTCCTGAAGGTGAAAACGTCTGCGTGCTTAAGTGGTTAATAAACCAACATTCTCTATCACTTATGACATTGCCAGTTAATTTAATGGGCATCTGTATACACGCTCATAATTTTAGCCAAGACTATCACAAAAATTGATTTGGTTGAGAAAAATTAAGTGTGTATGTAGCTTACATTCTCTAGCCACTACTTTTCATTCTTGCGTACAGAATTCTGCACTTTACTCCTGTTCTCTGGGACTGTGCCCCAGTGGGGCTTGGGTGCTGCAATTTTGTACAGAAGTAGTTCTGAGAGTCCCTCCCTACCCTCAAAATGGATTGTGTAGGAGGTATGACTGCGAGATATCAGAGCGTAAATATCAGCAGCATCTATTATGCAAATCAGGAAGTAGCTGCATGTTATGTCATTACCCACAGCGCTGTGCATCCAAGGTTAAATTTTAATTAGACCTAGGACTAATGTCACTAAGGCCTGGTTCACATTGCAAGAGCTTTTTTAGTGCTAGAGATTGCGATGGGTGATTTTTATAAAATCGCATTGCTCAAGTGAGAACAAACTCATAACATTACATTAGAAAAAGCTTTTAAAATCACAAGTGCTTAGAAAAAGCCCTTGCATTGTGAACCAGCCCTAAGGGCTCCTGAGCAGTTTTTAAAATCGCTACTGCTTTCGAAAAGTGCTTGGCTAATGTGTTTACATGGGATTGATGACTCCAGAGCTATGTAATTTTTTTTTATCCCAAACGCAAATACGGGTTCTGCAGCCTCAATGTAAAGTATAGGAAAAGTGGAAAATCGCTCTAAAAAGCGATAAACAGAGCAATTTTCCTAGCGTTTTGTCTATGCAGCTTCCATATCTGTCAAAATTGCTAGGCAATGCCGGGAATTGCTTTAGAAAATTACTTAAAAACCGATAAGCCTTTGCGATTATGCTTAGCGGTTTTTGGTGTGCACTAGACCTAGGTAGGAGGCATTTAAACTTTTCAGATGGATTTCCATTGGCTGCCAGACTTTTCCCCCTCCGAGTCTTCTTTGCCATCATCTTCACACTGGTGGTGAGTTCTTTAAGAGCGTAGGTGGGATTTTTTGTGTTTTTCACTTTCCATGCTGACATTAAAATCTAGTGAAATGCAAAATCATGTTTTCACCAATGTTTCATTTTTAATTTTTTTTTATTTTTTTTTGTAAAAAGGTAGTTGAACTAAACTGGACAGTTCTGTCTATCTGTTTCTGACAAGTACCCCTCTTTTATCCTTTCAAGCAATCGGAAGTCCCTTTGTGAAGTTTGCACTCTCAGTAGTGTGGGCTGCTGGCAACTAAATTAAAAAGGGACAAAAACTCACCACAAATCAGCAGACCCCTATGGATCAGCTTGACTTGCTTTGGGTCAGTGACAGATTCTAGCACAACATCTCTCGTTACATTGCCCTCATTGGGTGTTTCGTTTTACACAAAAGGTGCATTTTTGGAACAGGATTGAAGTAATAAACATTGTGCTGTCAGTTTAGATGCATATTGTGGTTACCAGTTTCACAGAATTATCTTCAGCACCATATCCACACAATCCTAAAAGATATCATTCCTTTTCATTTTTTCCGTTGCCTTCATTAAAAGTCTGAAGTGTAATCTCATTTGGAGCCAGAAATGGCAGGACAATGCAATGACCTTCTAGCTAGAAGTCATGACAATAAATCCTTATGTGTCTGGATGTGAGAGTGAAAGATATAGCAGGTGTGGTTTTACTAGTATCCATTAAATGCATAGCAACTGGCTATTACTTTAACCTTTGACCTAGACAGACACATGTAACAAGAAAAAGCTACTTATAATCTCTGTAAATGGAACTAGTAATACTAGTTTGCTTTATCATTGTTTTCTAAAGTGTGGGACTTCCCTCTCCACCGGCAGTGCACACACGTGTCCCAGGTTTTGGTTCAAAACCTACTCAATCTGGTGGGATCTAATAAAAAAAAATACTGTATACAGGAAGAATGGCATGAAAGAGCATTGCATGGTTCCTGTCCATGTATCTGGACTAGGTCTTGTTTATCTTACGCATGATAATTAGTAGGTTCCCACTTTGTGTACAGTGTGAGCTGGTACATTGTGGTGCACTCCCCTGCTGGACTATACACTGGGTATTGTATACTAGTTTTAGGCTAGGTTTACAGTGGTCAGTTGCATAACGCACATGTTATGACTGTGAACCGCAATGGAGACTGGACATAGACTACATGCAGTGAGTTAGAATAATGCAATCAGTTACAAGGCAGTACTGTGAACAGGCCCATAGTATTATATGGGCAGTGAGTTAACATGCAGAATTATTATGCAGCGCAACTGAGCACTGTGTGAGCTAGGTTTTAATTCTTTCACTAATCCTCATCTTACCAAAAAGGCTGAGTGTTAATCAGGAAGGATCTAACACTGCTACCTTGCTTAGTGCCCTTTATCAGTCTCTGCTCACGTCTGGGTATAATTTTGAAATCTTCAGCATATGCTGCCACTTGACTTGTTTGAAATGAGAAACACTAAAATTAGTTACAGTAACATTTTTTCAAGGATTCGAAAGGACAACACCCTTGCAACTTGTATCTATCCCAAATTCACTGGACAGGAAGCTAGAATAGAATGAAGATTTGCATCTTCCTTATTGTGGCCATACATGGTACGATAAAAACGTTTGATTATCCCGTTTATTTGATCTAAATGATCAAATCGAATGAAAGTTGAAAATATTTTTTTTCTATCAAGAAATTCAAACGATTATCCCGTTTTTTTTTTTCGAGAAAAATCAGATCGGACATGCTGGAAAAATCTATATATTTGATCTAACGAAATAATCAAACGGAATTATCTAGTCGGAAAAAAATGAAAAATTGTACCATGTATGGTCACCCTTAGGTTCACATATACGGCAGCATACGGCATATGGAGATTACCTCCAGGAAGAAAAGGAAAAAAAAAACACCATGCAAGATGAATAATTTTAATTGCAACATAACTTTCGGATGCGTAGTAAAGGTTGTTTCCTTTTGACTCCTTATAACAATATCCTAATTAATTTTGGTCTTTAGATAAAACAATAAACAACTCCTGCTCATATAAGAACAAAAGTTTAAAACTTAATATGTCAGAACATATGTTTAAGACCAGTATAAAACAACCAACACACTCACAGATGTCCAGCCTACACACATTCAGATGCAGAACTGGAACGCTAAGAACCTGTTCCCAGTCTGCAATTAGCTATATATAGTAGACTGGTCCTGCTGTAATGCGCTTAGATGATAGTCTGTTGGTGGCCACAGTATCTTGCAACAATACAAGGTGGGCCATTTATATGGATACACCTTAATAAAATGGGAATGGTTGGTGATATTAACTTCCTGTTTGTGGCACATTAGTATATGTGAGGGGAGAAAGTTTTCAAGATGGGTGGTGACCATGACGGACATTTTGAAGTTGGCCATTTTGAATCCAACTTTAGTTTTTTTCAATAGGAGGAGGGTCATGTGACACATCAAACTTATTGGGAATTTCACAAGAAAAACAATGGTGTGCTTGGTTTTAACTTAACTTTATTCTTTCATGAGTTATTTACAAGTTTCTCTTTGTTTACAGCCATTGACATGTCGCCGAGATTAACACGTGAGGAGCAGATAGAAATTGTGTTGATGTCTGGTGAACGCAGTAACTGGGTCATTGCAGCAGATGTCAATGCAAGACACCCTACGAGACCACCCATCTCCCATGCTACAGTTAGCAAAGTGCTTGCTAAGTTTTGTGAAACTGGTTCAGTGTTGTTGGATTTGCCAAAATATGGACGCATGAAATCTGTCACTAATGAAGAAACATTAGTGGCTGTCCAAGCTTCATTCAGCAAGAGCCTACAGCGTAGCACTCGTCGCATGTCACTGGAGAGTGGCATTAGTCGAACATCCCTTCGGCGGATATTAGCTACTCACAAATGGCACCCTTACAATCTCCAGCTACAGCAGCATCTCATCGAGGATGACCCAGATCGGTGCACTGAATTTGCAGAATGGGCAAAACATAAATTGGAACAGGACCCTCAATTTACGCAGAAGATTTTGTCCAGTGATGAGGCAAACTTTTATGTGAATGGTGAAGTTTACAAACAAAACCTCCGCTATTGGTGTGACACTAACCCACATTGGATAGACCCCTCCAAGACTATTGGAACAAAAAGATTGATGGTATGGTGTGGTATATGGGGTACAAAGATAGTTGGGCCATTCTTCATCAATGGAAACCTCAAGACCACTGGATATGCGAAATTGCTACGTGATGATGTGTTTCCCTCTATGCACTGAAGCTGGCACGTTCCCTGAGTTTTTCCAGCAAGATGGTGCACCACTACGTTATGGGTGTCCGGTCCGAGCATTCCTAGATGAACAGTTTCCTGGAAAGTGGATTGGTCGTCGTGGGCCAGTTGAATGGCCCCCAAGGTCTCCTGATCTGACCCCCTTAGACTCTTATCTTTGGGGTCATCTGACGGCAATTGGCTATGCTGTGAAGATACAAGATGTTCAGCACCTGAAACTATGGATACTGGAAGCCTGTGCTAGCATTTCTCCTGCGGTGTTGCTATCAGTGTGTGAGCAGAGTGGAAGAAGAGGGTTGCATTGACAATCCAACAGAATGGGCAGCACATTGAACACATTTTATAAGTGCTCAGAAACTTGTAAATAACTCATGAAATAATAGTTATGTTAAAACCAAGCACACCATTGTTTTTCTTGTGACATTCCCAATAAGTAGTCACATGACCCTCTTCCTATCGAAAAAACAAAATGGATTCAAAATGGCCGACTTCAAAATGGCTACAATGGTCACCACCCATCTTGAAAAGTTTCCCCCTGCACATATATTAATGTGCCACAAACTTGGAAGTTAATATCACCAACCATTCCCATTTTATTAAGGTGTATCCATATAAATGGCCCACCCTGTAGATTCACTGTGTACCTGAATAACACAGACACAGGGCTGTGATAGTGGGTATTGTCATAAAAAAAGAAGTTAGAAGTCCCTCAATAAGATTCTTTGAGTTGCAAGTGAGGTGTGGAGATCTTGTGCTGCCAGATTACACACTAATTTAACTGGAGTGGCGTTTAGCAGCTTAGGGACCCGGTCCTCTGCATATGCAGCTCGGCATTTTATGTTTCCTGCTCCTGGCGTCAATACAGGTCCTCTTCACTCCCCTTCAGGGTGCAAGTGCAGTGCAGCCAGTCGATCTCTATTCGGCTTCCATATCTGTCATGATATGGGACAAAAGTCACAGTGATTGGCTGGCTGCACGGCACTTGTATGATGAAGGGGAGTGAAGAGGACCTGTATTTTCCCAGGAAGTAGGTGAAGTGTAATGCTACGCTGCTGTGTTTAGCAACCAGTTGTTTTGGAAAACTATAGCCTGAAGGAGTGAGCAAGAAGTTGGATTTTCCATGCTGAGATTTTTTTCGTAACCATTCTCCTTTTGGCACCTACTTTTGCCTATGTCTTGGATTTTCTAGAGTCATGAAAAGGCCACGCGAAATGAAAACTTTTTCTTTGGAGATAAATTATTTTTAGTATCAGCTGATCTATCCAGTATCTCATCCAACTTAGAACTGAAAAGAAGTTCCCCTTCTAAAAGAATGCCAAATAACTTGGACTTAGATGAAGTGTCACCTTGCCAAGTCTTTACCCATACGACTTTCTGTAACCAGAGCCATTCTTTCTTGATAATTTCCTTAAAGGGAACCTTAACTGAGAGGAATATGGATGTTTCCTTTTAAACAATGCCAGTTGCTTGGCAGTCCTGCTGATCACGTTGGCTGCAGTAGTGGCTGAATTACACACCTGAAACAAGCAAGCAGCTAATCCAGTCTGACTTCAGTCAGAGCACCTGATCTGCATGCTTGTTGAGGGGCTGTGGCTAAAAGTATTAGAAACACAAGAGATGAGATATTTACCTCACAAATAATCCGAATCAACAGCTTGCATTTTCCTCTTAGGCTGCTAAAGTGGCTCTGGTGGAGTAGGGACCAGAGGTGTAGTACTTCCAGGTCACAGCACGTCCAGTGGCAGCGTATCTCATCTGTTTGCCTCTGAGCTGAGATGCACAGAGTTTCTGGAGCGAGAACAGAAAGGCGGGGAAGGGACATTCCTAACATAGTAGTGGGCATAATTCAGGTGTGCCATGCCTGCAAAAGGATTCCCATTCCTGCTTCAGGATACTGACAAGCTGCTTGTCTATCTTTTTGGCGGGAGACCAGAGGGAACAGAGAGTGGTGCAGAAAGTATACAGAGGTATGTGATTGTGAAAGGAACATGTCTCTGTGTCCCATTTATTAAGTAAAATCCACCTCAGGTACACTTTTTCATGTAGACCAAATCTGCATGCTGCATTCTTATATTGCCTTTCTTTACTCTTCCTACCTTGTCATTAAAATTACTGAGAATCCTCAATGCATCATATTCTGCCATGTATCCTCTCCAGTTTGCTTCCACATTGCATACCCATTGATGAAAGTTAATAAAAAAAAAAAAACAGCCTTTACTTTTAATTTGATTTGCAGATCTTCCCATTCATAAGTTCAAACTCCAGAAGAAGATATGAAGGTGCACGCTATCGTGGATTAATCTGTTTTATTGAAAACCGTAAAAACAATATTGCACTTAATAAATATAAAAGAATATGAGGCATGTCATTAAAAAAAAAGGGGGGGGGGGGGGGGCTCTCCCTTCTTTGGTGCCTTAATCCCAGCTTTTCTCCTTTAACCACTTGAGGACCAAAATGCTAAACCCCCCTAAAGATTCGGCCATTTTTTACTAAAACGGCCACTGCAGCTTTAAGGGCTCGCTGCAGGGCCGTACAACACAGCACACAAGTGATTCCTTCCCCCCTCCCCCCCTTTTCTCCCCACCAACAGAGCTTTTCTGTTGGTGGGGTCTGATCTCCCCCCAGATGTTTATTTTTTGACAAATATTTATTTTCTTTTTTTTTTTATAAAAAGGTGTAATTTTATCCTTTAATATTTCCCACCCTCCCTCCCCCGGCCAGCCTATCACAGCGATTGGCTGATATAGGCTTCAGCCAATCACTGTCGATCGCTCCTGTGCCCCACAGGGGGACAGCTGTGTCACACGGCTGTCCCCAGTACAGCGCTACTGCAGATCGCAGCGCTGTACAAGGTTTATAGATGGTGGTTTCGCCGTCTAACAGTCGCCGCTCAGAGACTGAAGGTGGGGCGGAGCACCCGCGCGATCTCCTGCAGTATCCGGCCCCAGGACTTGACGCCAATTGGCATTAGGCGGTCTTGGGGCTGCCGCCGCGGTCACGCCTTTGTAATGTTTACAAAGTGTATTATACAGGCTGCCTCCTGCCCTGGTGGTCCCAATGTCCGAGGGACCACCAGGGCAGGCTGCAGCCACCCTAGTCTGCACCAAGCACACTGATTTTCCCCCCCCCCCCCCCTGCCCCAGATCGCCCACAGCACCCATCAGACCCCCCCCTGCCCACCCCCCAGACCCCTGTTTGCACCCAATCACCCCCCTAATCACCCATCAATCACTCCCTGTCACTATCTGTCAACGCTATTTTTTTTTTTGTATCCTGCCCCCCGCTCCCTCCTGATCACCCCCCCACCCCTCAGATTCTCCCCAGACCCCCCCCCCCCCCCATGTACTGTATGCATCTATCCCCCCTGATCACCTGTCAATCACCTGTCAATCACCCATCAATCACCCCCTGTCACTGCCACCCATCAATCAGCCCCTAACCTGCCCTTGCGGGCAATCTGATCACCCCCCCACACCAATAGATCGCCCGCAGATCCGACATCAGATCACCTCCCAAATCCATTGTTTACATCTATTCTCTCCTCTAAACACCCACTAATTACCCATCAATCACCCCCTATCACCACCTGTCACTTTTACCTATCAGATCAGACCCTAATCTGCCCCTTGCGGGCACCCAATCACCCGCCCACACGCTCAGATTGCCCTCTGACCCCCCCTTATCAATTCACCAGTGCATTAATTACATCTGTTCTTCCCTGTAATAACCCACTGATCACCTGTCAATCACCTGCCAATCACCTATCACCCATCAATCACCCCCTGTCACCCCCTGTCACTGCCACCCATCAATCAGCCCCTAACCTGCCCCTTGCGGGCAATCTGATCACCCACCCACACCATTAGATCGCCCGCAAACCCGCCGTCAGATTACCTCCCAAATGTATTGTTTACATCTGTTATCTTCTCTAAACACCCACTAATTACCCATCAATCACCCATCAATCACCCCCTATCACCAACCGTCACTGTTACCTATCAGATTAGACCCTAATCTGCCCCTTGCGGGCACCCAATCACCCGCCCACACGCTCAGATTGCCCTCAGACCCCCCCCCCCTTATAAATTCGCCAGTGCATTAATTACATCTGGCCTTCCCTGTAATAACCCACTGATCACCTGTCAATCCCCTGCCAATCACCTATCACCCATCAATCACCCCCTGTCACTGCCACCAAACAATCAGCCCCTAACCTGCCCCTTGCGGGCAAACTGATCACCCACCCACACCAATAGATCGCCCGCAGATCCGACATCAGATCACCACCCAAGCGCAGTGTTTCCATCTATTCTCTCCTCTAAACACCCACTAATTACCCATCAATCACCCATCAATCACCCCCTATCACCACCTGTCACTGTTACCCATCAGATCAGACCCTAATCTGCCCCTTGCGGGCACCCAATCGCCCGCCTACACGCTCAGATTGCCCTCAGACCCCCCCCCCCCCCTTATCAATTCGCCAGTGCAATATTTACATCTGTTCTCCCCTGTAATAACCCACTGATTACCTGTCAATCACCTATCAATCACCCATCAATCACCCCCTGTCACTGCCACCCATCAATCACCCCCTGTCACTGCCACCCATCAATCACCCCCTGTCACTGCCGCCCATCAATCACCCGCTGTCACTGCCACCCATCAATCAGCCCCTAACCTGCCCCTTGCGGGCAATCTGATCACCCACCCACACCAATAGATCGCCCGCAGATCCGACGTCCGATCACCTCCCAAGTGCAGTGTTTACATCTGTTCTCTACCCTAAACACCCACTAATTACCCATCAATCACCCCCTGTCACTGCTACCTATCAGATTAGACCCCTATCTGCCTCTAGGGTACTCAATCGCCCGCCCACACCCTCAGAATGCCCTCAGACCCCAGCCCTGATCACCTCGCCAGTGCATTGCTTGCATCTATTCCCCCCTCTAATCACACCTTGAGACACCCATCAATCACCTCCTGTCACCTCCTAGCACACCTACCCATCAGATCAGGCCCCAATTTGCCCCGTGTGGGCTCCTGATCACTCGGCCAAACCCTCAGATCCCCCTCAGACCTCCTTCCGATCACCTCCCCAGTGCATTGATTGCATCTATTTTCCCCTCTAACCACCCCCTGAGACACCCATCAATCACCTCCTGTCACCCCCCTAACACTCCTATCCATCAGATCAGGCCCAATACAACCTGTCATCTAAAAGGCCACCCTGCTTATGACCGGTTCCACAAAATTCGCCCCCTCATAGACCACCTGTCATCAAAATTTGCAGATGCTTATACCCCTGAACAGTCATTTTGAGACATTTGGTTTCCAGACTACTCACGGTTTTGGGCCTGTAAAATGCCAGGGCGGTATAGGAACCCCACAAGTGACCCCATTTTAGAAAAAAAAGACACCCCAAGGTATTCTGTTAGGTGTATGACGAGTTCATAAAAGATTTTATTTTTGTCAAAAGTTAGCGGAAATTGATTTTTATTGGTTTTTTTCACAAAGTGTCATTTTTCACTAACTTGTGACAAAAAATAAAATCTTCTATGAACTCGCCATACACCTAACGGAATACCTTGGGGTGTCTTCTTTCTAAAATGGGGTCACTTGTGGGGTTCCTATACTGCCCTTGCATTTTAGGGGCCCTAAACCGCGAGGAGTAGTCTAGAAAACAAATGCCTCAAAATGACCTGTGAATAGGACGTTGGGCCCCTTAGCGCACCTAGGCTGCAAAAAAGTGTCACACATGTGGTACCGCCGTACTCAGGAAAAGTAGTATAATGTGTTTTGGGGTGTATTTTTACACATACCCATGCTGGGTGGGAGAAATTTCTATGTAAATGGACAATTGTGTGTAAAAAAATCAAACAATTGTCATTTACAGAGATATTTCTCCCACTTAGCATGGGTATGTGTAAAAATACACCCCAAAACGCATTATACTACTTCTCCTGAGTACGGCGGTACCACATGTGTGGCACTTTTTTTTACACCCTAAGTACGCTAAGGGGCCCAAAGTCCAATGAGTACCTTTAGGATTTCGCAGGTCATTTTGCGACATTTGGTTTCAAGACTACTCCTCACGGTTTAGGGCCCCTAAAATGCCAGGGCAGTATAGGAACCCCACAAATGACCCCATTCTAGAAAGAAGACACCCAAAGGTATTCCGTACGGAGTATGGTGAGTTCATAGAAGATTTTATTTTTTGTCACAAGTTAGCGGAAAATGACACTTTGTGAAAAAAAAACCATTAAAATCAATTTCCGCTAACTTGTGACAAAAAAATAAAAACTTCTATGAACTCACCATACTCCTAACGGAATACCTTGGGGTGTCTTCTTTCTAAAATGGGGTCATTAGTGGGGTTCCTATACTGCCCTGGCATTTTAGGGGCCCTAAACCGTGAGGAGTAGTCTTGAAACAAAAATGACCTGTGAAATCCTAAAGGTACTCATTGGACTTTGGGCCCCTTAGTGCAGTTAGGGTGCAAAAAAGTGCCACACATGTGGTATCGCCGTACTCGGGAGAAGTAGTATAATGTGTTTTGGGGTGTATTTTTACACATACCCATGCTGGGTGGGAGAAATACTTCTGTAAATGACAATCTTTTGATTTTTTTACACACAATTGTCCATTTACAGAGGTATTTCTCCCCCCCAGCATGGGTATGTGTAAAAATACACCCCAAAACACATTGTACTACTTCTCCCGAGTATGGCGATACCACATGTGTGGCACTTTTTTGCACCCTAACTGCGCTAAAGGGCCCAAAGTCCAATGAGTACCTTTAGGATTTCACCGGTCATTTTGAGAAATTTCGTTTCAAGACTACTCCTCACGGTTTAGGGCCCCTAAAATGCCAGGGCAGTATAGGAACCCCACAAATGACCCCATTTTAGAAAGAAGACACCCCAAGGTATTCCGTTAGTAGTATGGCGAGTTCATAGAAGATTTTATTTTTTGTCACAAGTTAGCGGAAATTGATTTTAATTGTGTTTTTTCACAAAGTGTCATTTTCCGCTAACTTTTGACAAAAAATAAAATCTTCTATGAACTCACCATACTCCTAACGGAATACCTTGGGGTGTCTTCTTTCTAAAATGGGGTCATTTGTGGGGTTCCTATACTGCCCTGGCATTTTAGGGGCCCTAAACCGTGAGGAGTAGTCTTGAAACGAAATTTCTCAAAATGACCTGTGAAATCCTAAAGGTACTCATTGGACTTTGGGCCCTTTAGCGCAGTTAGGGTGCAAAAAAGTGCCACACATGTGGTATCGCTGTACTCAGGAGAAGTAGTATAATGTGTTTTGTGGTGTATTTTTACACATACCCATGCTGAGTGGGAGAAAGATCTCTGTAAATGGACAATTGTGTGTAAAAAAAATTAACAAATTGTCATTTACAGAGATATTTCTCCCACCCAGCATGGGTATGTGTAAAAATACACCCCAAAACACATTATACTACTTCTCCTGAGTACGGCAATACCACATGTGTGGCACTTTTTTGCAGCCTAACTGCGCTAAGGGGCCAAAGTCCAATGAGCACCTTTAGGCTTTACAGGGGTGCTTACAATTTAGCACCCCCCAAAATGTCCGGACAGTAAACACACCCCACAAATGACCCCATTTTGGAAAGTAGACTCTTCAAGGTATTCAGAGAGGGGCATGGTGAGTCCATGGCAGATTTCATTTTTTTTTTGTCACAAGTTAGAAGAAATGGAAACTTTTTTTTTTTTTTTTTCTCACAAAGTGTCATTTTCCGCTTACTTGTGACAAAAAATAATATCTTCTATGAACTCACTATGCCTCTCAGTGAATACTTTGGGATGTCTTCTTTCCAAAATGGGGTAATTTGGGGGTTATTTATACTATCCTGGAATTCTAGCCCCTCATGAAACATGACAGGGGGTCAGAAAAGTCATAGATGCTTGAAAATGAGAAAATTCACTTTTTGCACCATAGTTTGTAAACGCTATAACTTTTACCCAAACCAATAAATATACACTGAATGGGTTTTTTTTTATCAAAAACATGTTTGTCCACATTTTTCGTGCTGCATGTATACAGAAATTTTACTTTATTTGAAAAATGTCAGCACAGAAAGTTAAAAAAATCATTTTTTTGCCAAAATTCATGTCTTTTTTGATGAATATAATAAAAAGTAAAAATCGCAGGAGCAATCAAATAGCACCAAAAGAAAGCTTTATTAGTGACAAGAAAAGGAGCCAAAATTCATTTAGGTGGTAGGTTGTATGAGCGAGCAATAAACCGTGAAAGCTGCAGTGGTCTGAATGGAAAAAAAGTGGCCTGTCCTTAAGGGGTAGAAAGCCCTAGGTCCTCAAGTGGTTAAAGGACTCTTGGATGCTCTTAAAGGAGTTATCAGGGCATATAAAGTAAACTGAGTGGTACTTACCGGGGCTTCCTCTAGCAGCCTGCGCAGTCCGCTCCGGCCCACGTGGTAGTGATTGACAGCGCCGATCGCGCAGGCGCAGTACAGAGCGACCTCCAGGTCGCTCTGACGTCATCGCCGGGGACCGTGTCCTTTAAACCTTTACGAGCACCCTGAAACTGAACAAATAAATTATCCTCCTTTCTCCACTCAGCGGTTTTGTTTAAATAAAGCAAAATCATTTTCCTGAGATCTAGGGAACTGACCTTTTCCTCTTTTCGGTTAGAAGGATTCAGACAAAAAGAAGGGATAAAGATTTCCTGTTCACTCTGGAAATCTGTAACAACTTTTGGAGAAAAATTGGGAGGTAACTTAAAAATGATTCTATCCGGCTTTATAGTCATGAACCGTGGCTTAGTGCATAAGGCTTGTATTTCCTCTATACGCCTGGCTGTAGTCACTGCTACTAGCAAACATGTTTTAAGCGTTAAGTCCCCTAATGGAGATCTGGTCCATTGGCTTAAAGGGGAATGCAATAAGAGAATGTAGGACTAAATTCAAGTCCCAAGGCGGAACAGTCGGTTTCTTCACCACTGTTTTCCTTTTGACCGCCTTGATAAACCTTTTAATCAAAGAATTTGAAGTGAAAGGAAAATCAAAGTATGCACCCAGGGCTGCTAACTGCACCTTAAGGGTGTTTAATTTTAGACCCATATCTAGCCCTTTTTGCAGGAACTCTAGAATGTTGGGGATAGAGAATTGCTCTAGATTTTCTGGATTGTCTTTGTTGAATTCACAAAATACTTTTCAAATCCTGAGATAAATAGTGGAAGTGACAGGTATCCTTGCATAAAGCAGGGTAGACACCACTTTTTCAGATGGGCCTTGATTCACTAATAGGCGGCACTCAAAAGCCACGCCTTCAGTTTCAGACTGGCCACTGAGAGATGGTACACTTGTCCCTGATACAGCAGATCCTCCATGGGTTCCTCTACTGCTAGGGAGAGTAACAGAGGATACCAATGCCTTCTTGGCCAGTCTGGGGTAATGAGAATTATCGAGGCCTGGTCTTTGATCACTTTTTGAAGTACCCTGCCAATTAATTTCAAGGGAGGGTTTACAAATGGTCTTTCCAGACCCCAGTGAAGCAGAAATGCGTCCAGACATATCGGAGAGCCTTTGGGATAGAGTGAGCAAAATCTTGGCAGAAGTGCATTGTTCCATGCGGCAAACAGGTCTATGGATGGAAGACCCCACTTGCTGCAAATCATCAGAAAGACATCTTTGTTCAGACACTAGTTGCTCTAATTTAGCTCCTGGCGGCTTAACCAATCTGCTAGAACATTGTCCTTTCCTTTGAGAGGAACTGACTTTAAGGAAAGAAACTTTTTCTCTGCCCAACAGAAGATCCACAGAGATAGAGATATTAGTGGAGGACTGTGAGTCCCTCCTTGCTTGTTTATGTGAGTTACTGCCGTCTGATTGTCTGATTGGACAACTACGTTTTTGTTTATGAGCAGACTTTCCCATCACTGTAGAGACTTCCAGATCGCCGATAACTCTTCGTGATTGGATGAGAAGGTCCTCTCTGTTAGAGACCACCTGCTTTGGATGTATTCTCGACCCAGATTTGCTCCCTATCCCTAGAGGCTCGCGTCTGTTGTAATAATTACTGGATTTTGCAAGATCCAACTTGCACCTTTTTGCAGGTTTTGACTGGAAGTCTACCAGATCAGAGACTGAATCACTGGATCTGATAGATCGATTTTTTTTAACCGATCCTCTTGTCTGCCTGACCACTGACATAGAATTGTCAGTTGAAAGATTCTGTAATTTGCCTGAGCCCAACCTACGACTGGAATACAGACTGAATACTGGCCCAGGAGAGACATAGCCTGTCTTACTGTGACAAACTTTGCTCTCAGAAGTTCCTCAGTACAAGAGATCACTTGATCCACTTTCTTTTGTGGCAGACAAGAGATCTGGTTCATTGTGTCCAGTGATACTACAGGAAATTCTTTCTTCTGATCTGGTGTAAGATCGGATTTCTTTAAATTCAGAATCCATCCCAGGTCCTTCAGAACTGTCAGAACCATCTGAATATGCGCTTAGAGAATATCTTTGAATTTTGCAGCTATCAGCAGATCGTCTAGGTATGGTACTAGAATGATCTTCCGCATTCTCAGATGTGCTGCAACTTCTATCATAATCTTTATAAAAAGATCCTGGGAGCACTTGAGATCCCGAAGGGAAGTGCTTTGAATCGGAGATGAAGGACCTGGGATTGAATGTGAACTGCTGCTCTCAGGTATTTCCAGTGAGCTAGCAGAATGGGTACATGATAATAAGCGTCCATAAGATCTATGGACGCAATGAAGTAATCCTTCCCCAGAAGTTGAATTGTGGAAAAGAATCGATTCCAAGCAAAACTTTTTCTGTTTTACAAAGCGGTTCAAAAACCGAAGATTTATGATAAGGCGAAAATCGGCATTCAGTTTTGGAACCAGGAAGAGAGTGGAGTAAAAACCCCTTCCTCTCTCCTGAACTGGAACCTCTTCCACAACTCCCTTCAGGAAAAGGTCCGTCACAGCTTTTTCCACTGCAGACTGCTTCACTGGGGACTGCAAACAACTTGTTACACGAAAGTGAATTGGAGGTTTCCTGGAAAATTGGATTCTGTACCCTTCCCTGATAGTCTGGCAAATATATTTGTTTTTTGAATTTTTTTGCCAGGCTGGGAAAAATGCTTTTAACCTGCCCCCCACCTGAACATAGTCATTGTTCCTTATTGGATTGTTTGGGGGTGTTTGAGGATTGTGGATTAAAGAAGAAGCCTTTGGCTTTAAGGCCTTTTTTCGTCTGCCATTTCTTATTCGGTTCCTTACCTCTATAAGCTTTTCTAGGGCCCCAAAACCTTTTTCTAGGGTCCTGTTTCTTCTTTAGAGGAGGAAAAGATTTTTTTTCTTTTCGGCTGCCCTTTCAAACACATGCTCCAGGGCTGAACCAAACAACAGGTCTCCTTCAAAGGGAAGACCACAAAATTTCACTTTGGTTGCCATGTCACCTACCCAATTTTTTAGCGCACAGTATTAATTAAAGCTAGACTCCTAGCAGAAATTCTGACAGTCTCACTCGAGGCATCCGCCAAAAATTTGGCGGCTAATTTTAAGGTGGTGACTGAAGGTGGAAATACTCTCAAGGGGAGCACCACCTTTCAAGCGAGCCTGCATCTCCTGCAGCAAACAGATTAAACAACGAGCAGTACAAGTAGCTGCTAAATTAGGAGATAATGAGGCAGAAGTAGCCTCCCAAGCTTTCTTGAGTAGAGTCTCCATTTTCCTATCTGAACAAAACTTTAAGCAAACTCGTATCCTCAAAAGGGATGGTTGAATCTCTGGATAGTCTTGAAATGGCAGCGTCAATTCTAGGACATTTAGACCATTAGATTATGTCCTCTTCATTAAAAGGATAACTCCTTTTAAATGATCTACCAATATGCATTCTCTTATCAGGTTCTTTCCACTCATCCACAATTAAATCAATAATTGTTTTGTGTACTGGAAAAAACACCTGTTTCTGAACTATCTGTTCTGAATACAGTACATATCCTCAATAGAAGCAGGTTTAGGCTTTTCAATAGGAATATTTAAAGCTGTGCAAATGTACTCTAACAATTCATTAGACTGATCAGGTAGCAGTTAAAATGTTCCTCTATTAGAGCTTCTGGATGATTCCTCTTCCTGGGCAGAAGATTCCCCCACATGCTGTATATCCTCCGAGGAGGAATCCGCAGCCCTCTGTGCACCAAACACACCAGGTAAGTCCATATCCGAAATAGGAGTGACAACCTCAGTAGTGGGTGGTAAAGTGGGAGCTTCCTTTGCAGCTAAACATTTTTCTGCTAAGCGCTCCTGAAACTCAGATAACATATTGTTAAACATGTCATCATTTTCATGCTTTACCACCTGTAAGATACAGGCATTACACAGGGGCTTGGGATAAGAGGGGACCAGCCTTTTCTGACAAATACCACACTCTTTGGTAACTTTAAAAGACGAGGGGTTCTGAAAGATATAAACAGAAAGAAAAGGACTGAGTGTTAAAGTACAAAAAGAAAGGATATTGCCCCCATATGCTTATAAAAAGACCTTACCTGGTCAGTATCAGGCTGAGCAAGTGTCCCTGCCCTTAGAGGAGTCCTCCATGGTGGATGGCAGAGGCAAAGCTGTGTACAGCACACTATGCTCAGCAGCGTCTGTGTAACAACAGACGCCGGCAGCGTTTCCATGAGGTTTTAAAGTCCGCTCCCTGCAGGCGGAAGTTCCGAGTGCCACGCGAACAAACTTCTGCCTCCTCTAGTGGAAAGCACCGCCTCCTCACTCAGCGCCAGGGCCGGCCCGTCACTTTTTGCCGCCTGAGGCAAATTTGGCAGAGCTGCTGCCGCCGCCCCCCCCCCCCCGTCCGGGGGGGGCCGGCCGCCGAGCCGGAGGGGTAGCGGGCAGGTCGGGGGTATTGTGCCTAGCGGTGGGGAGGGGGGACGGACCCCCCCCCTCCCTCGCCTGGGTCCCCCGATCTGCGCTCCCCTCCAGCCTGTAATTAGTAAGCTGCTGCCAGATCGTAAGAGGCACGGGCGGGGAGGACTCACCTTTTCCGCGTTCCATCGTGCGCTCCATTGACGTCACTTCCTGCATCGCCGTCCACTTACAATACAGTGGGCGGCGATGCAGGAAGTGACGTCAGTGGAGCGCTCGCTGGAACGCGGAAAAGGTGAGTCCTCCCCGCCTGTGCCTCTTCTGGCAGCAGCTTACTAATTACAGGCTGGAGGGGAGCGCAGATCGGGGGACCCAGGCGAGGCAGGGGGGGGTCCGACCCCCCTCCCCACCGCTAGGCACAATACCCCCGACCTGCCCGCTACCCCTCCGGCTCGGCGGCCGGCCCCCCCAGGCGGGTGCCGCCCTTTGAAGTTTGCCGCCTGAGGCAAATGTTTCACCCCGCCTCATGAGCGGGCCGGCCCTGCTCAGCGCCTATGTGGAAAGCCGGACGTGAGAATACGAGCAGGGCCGCAGAGGTGCAGAGCACTTATCAGGTCCTGCTTCACCAGCCCCACGTGGCGAACGGCCTGCTCAGAGTCCCAGCATTAGTATACTCTGGCCGACAGGCCAGAGGGCTGGCCTTACCCTTGGACTCCCTGGAGAGCCCAGCAATTGTATCCTGTCTGTCCAGGGGACAGGAAAGCACTGAGGATAGGTAGGATGTGGCTATTTAATTGTATCTTGTGCTTCCTGTCCCCTAGGCAGGCGGAGCCATCTCATGGTTCCACCCCTAGTGGAGGCAAGCAGAACTCTGTCTTCCTCAAATCCGGGAAAGGTGGAGTTCTGCCGAAACACATCATGACGCTAATAGCACATTGATTAAAGGATCATCCAGCCAACTGGTCTCCTCCCCCCATACCAGAGTCAGGGGAGGACTGGCCCAGGGGGACGGGGGGCAATTGCCCCCCGGGCCGCCCAAATCTTAAGTAATTAGGGCCAGCCGCTGCTATACGCAGCGGCCGCAGACATACCACAGGTGACAGGTTCGCAGTGGGGATCGCAACCTCGCGCGATATTTCCCGGCAAGTTGAAGTATCCAATCAGAGCAGGGGTTGAGGCGGCCGGCCGTGGTGTGCCCTTGTGCGTGGCTGCGCCTGCGGTGGATGTGAGCGGCACAAGGACACAAATAGCTTAGGTCCTCTCCGGCCCGGTGGGTTGACCCCGCTTGACTCCGCCCCCCGCCTGGAGCCATTGCCGCCTGCAACATGCTGCTGTGCCTGCGGTGTCATCGGAGTGAGCTGTCTCACTCTTCAGCTTTCTGTGCTGGGGGCCTGGAGCTGTGGCTACGAGTGGCTGGCTGGAGGAGTCGGACACAGTCCTCCCCTGTGCTGCTGTGCCTGAGGTTTCATCGGAGTGAGCTGTCTCACTCCTCAGCTTTCTGTGCTGGGGGGGCTGGGGGCCTGGAGCTGTGGCTATGAGTGGCTGGCTGGAGGAGTCGGACACAGTCCTCCCCTGTGCTGCTGTGCCTGAGGTGTCGTCGGAGTGAGCCTTCTCATTCTTCACCTTTCTGTGCTAGGGGGGCTGGGGGCCTGGAGCTGCGGCTATGAGTGACTGGCTGGCTGTCCTGGCTGGAGGAGTCGGACACTCTGGGGGCTGGGAGTCGGAGATGCCACCTATAGCTGCTTGCTGCTGTGGAGGAGGAGGTGTAGGACTGAGGAAACAGGAGGATAGAGGAGGTCGGGTCCAGGTTGCCAGAGGAGAAGGTGGTTTTTATAAATTTTGTTTCTGTACTTCTTCTCCCTTCTTGTCACTGAGTTACTCACACTTTGCTGCCTGCCTGCTACTGCTGTCAAATTCAATTCTCTGCCCAGGCCAGTGCCCTCTGAGTTTTTTTTTGTGTGATAATCATCCCTATTCTGACCCTGGCCTGAGGGAGAACGTTTTTTCTTCTTGTGGTGTGATTGGCGACAGGGGAGGGGGGAGGCAGGCAGTTAGGCACTGTGTGTGTGTGTGTGGGGGGGGAGGGTTGTTTAAAGGAGTTATCAGGTTTAATGAAATAAGTGCTACTTACCCGGGGCTTCCTCCAGCCCCATGCTCCCAGCATGTCCCTTGCCGCAGCTCTGCAGTCAGCCATTCGCTGCCGCTGCCTCCCAGTCCCCGGCGATGGCACCAGTCCGACCTGGATGTCGGCCTGTACTGCGCCTTTGCGAGCAGCACTGTCAATCACCGCCACGTGGACCGGAGTGTACTGCGCAGGCGCAGTAGTTCTGCGTCTGCACAGTACGCTCTGGTCCATGTGGCGGTGATTGACAGCGCCGCTCGCACAGGCGCAGTCGGCCTGATGTCATCGCCAGGGGCTGGGAGGCAGCGGTAGCGAACAGCTGACTGCAGAGCTGCGGCAAGGGACATGCTGGAAGCTTGGGGCTGGACAAGCCCTGGGGTAAGTAGCACTTATTTTCTAAAAAAAAAAAAGCCTGATAACTCCTTTAAAGTTAGGCATCAGACACAGACAGAAAGATTGTGCGGAGAAATGGGGTTAGGCATCAGGTACATAGTGTGTGTGTGTGTGTGTGTGTGTGTGTGTGTGTGTGTGTGCGTGTGTGTGGCTGGGGCTGTTAGTCATCACAATTTGAAGATTTGCACACAAGAAAGATATGGCTTTGGGCTGGGGATGTCGTGAAACGGGCCTCTAGTTTGTGTTGTCCCCCCAGGCCAAAAGGTCCCAGTCCTCCCCTGACCTGAGTACTCCACTGTTACATCCACCCTGCTGGCCATGACTTGAAGAGGAAAAATGGGATTAAGGTACCACAGAATGGAGATCCTTGTTTTTTTGTTTTGTTTTTTTTACAAGCTTCCTATTCTTTTATATCTAGTAAGTGTAATATTGTATTTAGGGTGTTCAACCCTGAACTATTTGGTCTGATCGCACTGTAGCGCAGGATTCTTACTGTATATACAAACTGGCTTTGTTTGGTTTTACACTATATACCTCGTTCCATACTGTTCACGTCTGTGGTTAGACATGATCAATGCAATGCTAACAATTTTATTTTGCATGCAAATTTAATGTAAGTTGTATGAAGCTAGAAGTTCAGCCTATCAAATGTGTCAGGAAGTGCATTTTATTGGCCCAGTCTCAAATTTGCATTTCATTGGCATATAAGTTGGAATTATTTGCATCCCATTGACCACCTCTATCTATGACACAGAATGGACCTGTTCTTGTTCCTTTTTTCTCCTCTTCGGCCACATATGCAATTACATTTTTATTCCTAATTTTTTTCCAAGTTGATATTTTCACAGATTGTCAATGTAATGCATTTTTAAACCACCAGTAAGCAAGAAAATACTCAAAATAATTTTGATAGTTCTTTTTCACCTACTTTTTGTCACTATTTCAATTTAAAAGTTTTGAAAAATTATTTTAAAGAGAACTTGAAAAAATATCACCTAGAGGAAATGTCAGGATAAAAAGTGAATTGAATGGGGGCCTTCCTCTACATCACACGTCCTTCAAAGGTGCAATTACTGTCTGGCAGTCTGTTTATACCATTTCCAGTATAATAACGCCTTTTAAGTTTCCCTTGGTATGTGCTATAACATCTGCATGATTTTGTCTTTGTCTTCATAGCAAAATGATTTTTTTATGATGCAAGGCCTAATGGCTCTGCAACCAACTCCCAACCTGAAAGACCAGGAACCACAATTTTAATCTGTGTAATTCCCGAGAGTGTTGTCTACTCCTTGGCTTATGACCACATCCAGTTCCAGAAGACATTTTGCCTCTGTGTGCTACCATATGGTAATATCTCTTCCACCACCAAACTTGATGCACATTTTACTAACATCGTAGACTATCCTACAAGTGTAGTCCTAGTGGCTGGATAGTGTGATGGTTAAGGATACCTTAGCCTATAAAATAAATTAAAATCGGGAGTGCAGGCATGTGGTGTGGTCTCACCTCACGCCCACTGCTCCCCCCCCCCATTCTCGGTCGCCCTCAAAAGCTACTTCCTGGTCGTGAGGGTCAATGAAGACTGTGCAGGCGCTGCTGGGCATGAGGAGAGCCCACCACACATGCCTGCGCTCCCATTTTTAATTTCTTTTATGGGCTAAGGTATCCTTTAAGAGCTCTGCCTCTGACATAGGTGACCTGGGTTTGGATCTCAGCTCTTTCTGTTCAGTAAGTCAGCACCTATTCAGTAAGGAGTTCTTGGACTAGACTCCCTAACACTGCAGCTGCCTATTGAGCGCATCCTAGTGGCTGCAGCTAAAGTGCAATATAAATGTTATTTATCTTGTCTTGGTAACCACCAGGGTGCTCTGTCAGAACTCTCTCTTCTTTTTGCTGACCTATCACTCTAAAGGGTATTGGTAACTCACCTTAGAATGTGTTGCTCAGCCTAACACGCCCCTCCACATGTAACTAAGAGTGGAGTCAAGAGCTAATTCACACTACAAGAGTTTTTCTAAGCGCTTTGTGATTTTAAAAGCTCTTGCTAATGTTATCCTATGTGTGATCTCGCTGGAGCTATGTGATTTTGTATAAATCCCCCATAGCATTGCATTAGCAAGAGCTTTTCAAATCACTAGCGTTTAAAAAGCTCGTGTAGTGTCAATCAGCCCTAGAGGACAACTGTAGTGAGAAGGATATGGAGGCTGCCATATTTTCTCAGCTTAAGCAGTACCAGTTGCTTGGCAGCCCTGCTGATCTATTTGGCGGCAGTAGTCTCTGAATCAGACCAGAAACAAACATGCAGCTAGTCTTGTCAGATCTTACAATAATGTCAGAAACACCTGATCTGCTGCATGTTTGTTCAAGGTCTATGGCTAAAAGTATTAGAGGCAGAGGATCAGCAGGACAGCCAGATACATGTTATTGCTTAAAAGAAAATAAATATGGCAGCCTCCACATACCTTTTACTACAGTTGTCCTTTAAAGCGTCTTTGTCTTGTTATACCTCATAGACCCCAGTTCAATATAATAATAAAAAGTTGCTTTAAAGAAAGGGGGAGTTTGAGAGCAAAGGATCGTGGTTTATGTCAGGAATATAGCAGCTATTTATGATGTTGGGATAATACAGGAGTATATTTTCATTTTTCTATGTGCTGTGTATTAGGTCAAAAGTGTAGATATGCCAGGCTGGCAGTTGGCTTAATGGAGTTCCTGTATGTACATGTAAATTAACTCTATCATTGTCTGCTTCTAATTAGGAAACACTTAAGAGCAAGGAATGCTAAATGGATTTGCTAGCCTCTGGCAAGGAGATGGCTAATTAGTCAATAGCCAGTCAGATCCTTACCTTTGATATGCTAGGAAATACTGTCACCAATGTGTTGTCACCTGTAACCTGTAGTAGGGAAGTATTTTGTTGTGTGTGTGCTATAATACACTTTTACATGTGGAAGTTAGATCTCTGGGAATTAAATTATGCCTGGAGATTTAATTAAAACTAGTCCCCCACCCCCCTTCCAAACGGGCTTGCAGCCTCAAGCCAAATCTCCCAGCATAAAAAAGCAGGGGCAAATACCTAAAATCAGTCCACTCCTGATGGTAGCTGAAGCTGGGTGGACTCCCGGTCCAAGCTAAGTGGCTCCTGGTCCAACCAGAACTGTGTCCGTCCACAAAAACCAAGTCCAAGGTTCTTCTATCTTGATCCCTGTTTATTTTGGTAAGCAAATAGCCTTGTGTGTATCTTTGTAACTTGTATCCTTGTAACTTTTATCTTGTAACTGTTACTTTGTTTTTTTGTAAATATTTTGTATATATTATTTTCTGCATTGTTCCACTTTTTTCCTGGAATATTAAATAGTTATTTAATAAGTTTGACTTCTGCTGTACTAAACTAACACTCATACCCTAGAAGAGACTAAAGTGTAACAGTGTATAAGTCCATGCCTGATTGTATGACTGAGCAACACTACCGTATAAGATTGTAATTGCATTGTGTGTATGGGGCACTTCTGCACTCGACAGCAGAGCGGGAAGTCTAACAGTATCGTTTGGAACGACTGTTAGTAGTTTTGCTTCACTACAGTGTAAGATTGCAATTGTGCGTGTGTGTGCGTGGCGTTCTCGTATTCGGCCTAAAGCGCAAAGCTGACCCGAGTACGAAAAGGCGGATTGCGTGCTGAGCACTCGACAGCAGAGTGGACGTGTCTAGCAACAGGTAGTGGTGGCAGTGAGAAGTGTTTGAGGGGTCCCAGCCTTGTTTTTAGCTTGAATAAGGCTGCTCCCCCCTTGAACTGGTCAAACCCGCAGTCGGGAACCGTATACGCAGGCGTGCCGCGGGCCGGTTCCTGACATAATTGGCTGGCAGTGGTGGGAACGTTTAGTACATTAGTACGCAGTTTAGCTTGCTGTTCTGAGTACTAAAGGCTGGAAGCTGTTAGAAGCGACTAGCCTACAGAAGTCTTCTCAGTGCAGAATCGATATACTTTTTTTCAAGGATACACACTTGGTATTTTGCTTTCCCTCCCCCTTTTTTCTTTTTATTTTGCAAAACGATGGCTCAGAAAGCAACCAGCTATGCAAGGCAAAGCAAAGAATTACTACTCAACCTGTGTGAGCACAAAGGCATCGAGACGGCAAGCGGCCAGACTAAGGAGCAGTTAGTTCGTGCCCTCGAGGAGTATGATGAGGCAGAGAAAGCCGGTGCTCCAACGCCAGCAGATGCAGCTCACGACACGCCAGAGGAGGAATCGCTCCCGCCGCAGGATGCGAGTGTAGACGATGTCCTGGATGATCCACCGAACACGGAGATGACATCTCTGGAAGCTGATCTACAGCTACTGAACTCGGCTGATCCTGAACTGTGCCTAAAGCTGATCCTACTGCACTGACAGGCAGAGAAGGAACAAGCTGCACAGAGACTCCAGGCAGAGGAGGGAAGTGCTGAACGGCAACACCAGCTAGAGCTGGCTAAACTTCAGCAGCAGAACCGACATGCTGGACCCGCAGAACGCGAAGGTGAGCGAGTCCACAGAATCCTCCTGGATAAGTTCCCCGCTATGGACAAGGACTCTGACATAGGCATTTTATTACAGGGGTTTAAAAGGACTTGTCAGTATGGGGTGCCCCGTGAGCAGTGGGCAAGATACCTCACACCAGGGCTGAGAGGCAAGGCCCTGGAGGCGTTTGTGAGTCTCCCCCAGGAGGAAGAAACAGACTTTGAGGCAATTAAGAAAGCCATCATTACGCGATACCACCTCACGCCAGAGGTGTATAGCAAACGCTTCAGGACAGTGTAGCGGGGTCCTAATGACAGTTACCTGGATCATGCTTGCAACCTGCGCACTGCCTTCCAGCAGTGGCTAAAAGGACTGTCAGTCAAAACCTTGGATGCCCTGCAGGAACTGATGATAAAGGACCAGTTCCTACACACTTGTACTGTTAAGGTCCGGCTGTTTGTGCTGGATCGAGAACCAGAGACAGTGGATGAGGCTGCGGAGATTGCCGATTCCTACACAGCCCATAGAGCACCCGAGTCCCGGAGGACTACTACTCCCAGCTGGAAGGGAGAACAGATCGCTAAACCTGTTTCACCCATCACCCAGAGGAGGCAAGCACCGCTGTCTCCTGGATTCAAGCAACAAACCACTAACACCCGGAAATGCTTTGTATGAGACAGGGTGGGTCATATCAGCATGACTTGCCCAGAGATGAAGAGGGAGGCCCCAAAATCCAGTGAGGGCTCAAACCCCAGTGAAGTCCCAACTGCTTTGTGTACTACCAGAAAGGCCACTGGCTATGCAAAGAATCTGCAGCTTGTCACGGTTGGGGTACAGTTGCCACTGGGCTGAGAGACTCTGGAGCAGAAGTGACTCTCATACATCCCCAGCTTGTGAACCCGGAGCAGTACATACCTGGGAAAATGATTGCTGTCAGAGGAGTTGGGGGTGTCAGCCCAGCCATACCCACTGCATGGGTTCACATGGACTGGGGTGCTGGCAGTGGAATGAGAAAAGTGGGGGTAACTGATGCCATCCCCACAAATGTTTTGTTGGATATGGACCTGGGACGGTTAGTGGCCCGGTATGAGCCTAATCCAACCCCCATGGAGCCTGCCTCCCCAGCAGAAGTTCAGGACTCTTGTACTCTGTGCAAGTGGGGGTGCGGGTGAGCCTCCAGGGGCTACAGACTGTATACTAGGAGCCAGCCCTAGTGAGTCTCCCGTGCCTAGGCCTGGAGTGAGACATGTTAATACAGCGAATGCAGAAACTGATGATGTCATTTGTGACGCATGGACTATCGAGGTAATCGATGCAGGAACTGTTGATGCTACTTGTAAAGTGCTGAGTAGCACTGTGTATAATGCTGCAGATAATGTTGATGTTGATTGTGATGTTCTAAATGTCAATATGTGTAAGGCGGATAATGTTGATATCATATGTGTTGTGCTACATAATGATGCTTGTCATGTGGACACTCCGTCGGCTGCAGGAGTAACCGGCAGTGGTCGCTGGGCTGCAGCAGGTGGACTGCCCACTGAAGGAGCAGACTGCACCAGGCCAGATCTTTCCCCTTCAGATGTTATTGAGATCAAATGTATGAGCAATGATATGTGTGATGCGGACACTCCCTCCACTGCAGTGGTAACCAGCAGCGCGAGCGGGTCTACAGCAGAGGGACTGTCTTCTGAAGTGGCAAATGTTGTTGGGTCAGTAACATCCACTTCGGAACCTGGCCCTGAGGGCCCAGGAGCCTCTCCGTCTGCAGCCTTCCTGGAATGTGTGACAGGCAGCACTGAGCTCTCTGGGGCTGTTCGATTTGACAGCAGCCTGGAAGAGCTCAGGGGTCTGGCCAGCAGGTCACCGGCTGGGGGGGGCAGGCTGAGAGGGTTCTGGGAAGTTATTCCCTCAGAGCTGTCCGGAGTAGAGGAGGCAGACCGGCAGATAATTGTTCCCCAAAGGGACCGAGAAATGGCCCCTGTCACTATAGAGAGAGTGCGTACAGCGACGGTTGGAACCCTTCCCCAGCTGCAGCACTGTCTCTATGGTCGCGAACTCACGGTCGTCCCTGACCCTCATTCCCCTGGGTGGTTACGTCAGGTTGCCAGGGGCAACGACACATTGCAGCAACCTGACCTAGCTTTCCGGTCGTGTAGCTTGGAGCTAACTGACAGGTGGGGAACCCTCCTGAGGATGCTAAGGGGAACGACTGTTAGCAGTTTTACTTCACTACAGTGTAAGATTGCAATTGTGCGTGTGTGTGCGTGGCGTTCTTGTATTCGGCCTAAAGCGCAAAGCTGACCCGAGTTGCGTGCTGAGCACCCGACCGCAGAGTGGACGTGTCTAGCAACAGCTAGTGGTGGCAGTGAGAGGTGTTTGAGGGGTCCCAGCCTTGTTTTTAGCTTGAATAAGGCTGCTCCCCGCTTGATCTGGTCAAACCCGCAGTCGGGAACCGTATACGCAGGCGTGCCGCGGGCCGGTTCCTGACAGTTTAGTACTTTTATTGTGAATTTGATGTCATGCATTGTGTTACATCCATTATTTAAATACGATATCTTTGTCTGTAGAATCTTAGAATTTGTAAGATCTTTCTATGACTTCAATAACTGTTAAGCTAGGAAAGGACACTAGGGCCCACATGCAATTAACGGTTTCTACTGAGTTTTTTTCCTAGGAGGCAATGTTTTAACTTTTTTTTTTTTAAATAAGACTTGAGCACTTTGCACTCTGCAATTGAAAAAGTACCAAAAAGTAGGTTAAAGAGTACAGTCAAAATTATTTTAAGTATCTTCTGGCTTGCTGGTGATTTAAAAGTGCTGGTTCTGCACAATAGTTATTTTTACTATATGGTCATAGGCAACACAAATGCTCTTTTTAAACAGATTTATTGGCCATAAAGAACATTTTTCATTTCCTGTCCTTATTGGAACAATAGTAACAATCAATGGATGAGGGAGATTAGTACAATGCTGTAATTTACTCTTCCTCCTGCTGCAGTCATCTGTGAGACTAACTATGCCATATTCAGACTTTTTTTTTTCTTGGAAGGTTCTTTCAAGTATCAAGTAAATAAAAATATCCTTGTTTATCCACTTCTGTAGCAGCAGTCTCTGGCCCCTTAAGGACCAGAGACTGCTGGTATCAAAGAACGGTGCCTCCTGACGAATTGCCGCACATACCCGCCACTCTCCCATCGCTGCAGTCTCCTCTCTGTGCTGTCGATATGACGCCAGAGCTGTTTGAGTCAGTCAGGAGCTTTTTTCATTGGCTCCTGACCCTGTCCATCAATGGGATTGGCTCACAGTGATGACAAAGTCAGGAGCCGATGAAATTGGCTCACTCAGCTCTGCTGTCATACTGACAGCGGGGCGAATGATCTGCAGTGGGGAGAGAGTGACGCGATCGGTGGGAGCGTGTGGCAGGATGATTAAAATCTACGCCCTGTCGGGTACAGGATCAAAACAGGGCATAAATTTCAATCATCAAGGTCCGGAAGAGGACCTTGATGATTGAAATAAATATGTTAAAGGACAACTGAAGTGAGAGGGATATGGGGGCTGCCATATTTATTTCCATCTAAGCAATACCGGTTGCCAGGCCCTCCTGCTTATCCTCTGCCTCTAATACTATTAGCCATAGCCCCTGAACAAGCATGCAGCAGATCAGGTGTTTCTGACATTAATGTCAGATCTGACGAGACTAGCTGCATGCTTGTTTATGATGTTATTCAGATACTACTGCAGAGAAATAGACCAGCAGGGCTGCCAGGCAACTGGTATTAAATAAAAAGAAATAAATATGGCAGCCTCCGTATACCTCTTACTTCAGTTCCCCTTTAAAATCGTCAGTTACATAATATTGCACTTGTGACGAATATAATTGAGAAGCAACACAGGTATCACCATGCACATGTAATTCATACGTTACCACCAGGGACGTTGCTAGTATCCTAAAGCTGGCCACTAACGGTCCAATTTCTAGCGAAAAATCGTTCGAGCGATCAGAAATTCTGATCGGATTGGTTGTAAATAATCTCCATTGGTGGACACAATCGATTATGAACGAGTGAAAAAAATGTCGCCCGAATGAATTTTCGTCAAACGAAAATTTGGATTTTCTTGGTGGTGGTGATAGATAGGAAGCAATGATTGGTTAGTTGATGGTGTAGTGAACGATTTTTCGTCCGATCAGAATTTCTGATCGCTCGAACGATTTTTCGCTAGAAATTGGACCGTTAGTGGCCAGCTTAAGAGATCCGGGGCACTTTTGGGCACTCCAGACTGCGGCCACGCACCAGAATGTGGGTGTGGTTATGGGTGGAACCAAATTTACACGAATTTAACAGCGGTCTAAGTAGGCCTTGTGTTGGATGAAGTCCTCCTCTCTATTAATACAACAAATAAATAAATGCAGCATATCACATAAATAGGCAGTGCCACATACACATAACCATGCAGAGTTACCTGGCTTGTGCGCTGGCTGGTCTGGCTTTCTGCTGGGTCAGCTGGCCTGCTACCAGGTTGTCTGGCAGTCACCCCACAGCATACCCTGACCTTCTAGTGGACCTCCTCCCATGCTCCCACGGGCCTCCCATTGAGGCACTACAACTCCCAGCATGCCCCCATAGAATAACCAAAGCTCCCTGCATGCCCCCATAAAAGCACCACAGCACCCAGCATAACCCCCATTGATGCACCACAGCTCCCAGCATGCCCCCATAGAGACTCCACAGCTCTGACTCTGCCTGGGGGACATCAGGGGCACCCCAGAATAGATCCAGGGCATGTGCCACTGATCTTTGGGGCTAGCAATACCCCTGGTTACCACATCATCCACAGTCTTTATAATGCTATACAGTGTGACACCTGCCTAATGTATGTTTCACAGCCAGGGCCGGAGCTACCATAGGAAAAAATAGGCAACTGCCCCAGGGCCCCAGAGCCTGTAGGGGCCCCCAAGGTGTCCCTCCCCCATGTTAACTGTTGCTCCCCAGGGTCTCTGCAGAGTCTTTTAAGTTGGGAGGTGATTGGGGGAGGGTAAGCAGCCAGCTCTGGGGCCCAGGAGGGAAGTTTGGCTGCAACAAAGGGCCTCTAATGACGCTTTTTGGTCGGGGGGGGGGATTGTCTGTTGGGGGGCCCCCAGGGTAATTTTGCCCTAGGGCCCAACAGTTACTTGAACCAGCCCTGTTCACAGCACACAGGGCTGCATAATCATAGGCTATGAAGAACTGATATTCATATAGGATCCCAATATTCCCGCACATTGATCACTTCCAAATTTGATGTATCCTTTGCAATGGGAGTCTTACAAGCATAAAGTCTATGGACTGTATGCTGCACTGTACAGTTTGCATCACAGAGGTAAGCTGCGATGTGACTACATATTGTGATCCAATATTTAACGATACGCAAATATATAGTATGTAAGGAGCTTAAAACATGGAACCCCAAGCACTGCTGTCAGGGCCGGCCTTTGACCTGAGCGACCGGAGCGATCGCTCAGGGCGCCGGCTTCCAGGGGGCGCTCCTGCCACTCTGGCTGCGGGCTCCTGCTGGGTCTGTCTCGCAACATCTTGCCCCGCCCCCTGGTGCCGCTGGGAGTGATGGGGGCGAAGACCAACAAACTGTTGCTGCGAGCTCTGGCTCTGCCTCTAGGAGTGAGAGACTCCGAGGCGCCCACCTTCTAGGGGGCGCATAAGTGAGAAAATCACCCTCCCTGCCAGCCAGGTCTGAGCACCTCCTGTGACTGTGCCGTACAGCAATGGGTAACACTTTCCGCATCCCATTCGCCTCCTGTCCCTGCTGCTTCCATCCTCGCAACATCGGCACCACTCACATCCCCCTCGTGATTGGTTGTCTGGTGCCCTGCTGCTGCCGCTGAGGCTAATGGGAGTAGAAGAGAAGAACAGGAATCTGTGTAGCTGCAGTGGTCCGAGTGACAGACAAGAGAGGCAGGAGAGGAGCACAGCCGTCCTCTCCTGATAGCCGATGTTTGTGAAATTACTAGAGCAGAGAGAAGCAGATGGGGACAATTTAGATAAGATAAATTCCACTGAATTCTTCATGTCGTCTCTCTGCCTCCCAGCATGTGCTCTCTGCTGTCTTCCCTGCAGAGTGCAGCATGTTGATGTGTGTTATATGTCCCTGCCAAACGAGACTGGTGAAGACTGGTGAGATTACTCAATATCCACACAGTCTATTCCTCCTTTTTCCTGTTCCTCTTTATCTCCCAGTGCCACCCATCCTTCTCTCTATCTCTCTCTCTCTCTCTCTCTTTCTCTCTCCCCCTCTCTCTCCCCCTCCTCTCTCTCTCCCCCCTCTCTTTTTTGCCCTTGTGTCCATCTGCATACTCTAAAAGGGGATCTGCAACCTAAACCTATATACACTAAGGGGGATCTGTCTATATATACACTAAGGGGGGGGGGGGGGGGGTCTGCCTACATATACAAGACTAGTAGCCTATATACACTAAGGGGGGATCTGCCTATAATAGGCAGATCCCTCCTTAGTGTATATAGGCTACTAGTCTTTTATATGTAGGCAGATCCCCCCCACCTTTAGTGTATATAGGCAGATCCCCCCCCCCCCCTTAGTGTATATAGGCTACTAGTCTTGTATATGTACTAGGCACATTCCCCCTTTAATATATATAGGCTGACTACATATACTAAAGGGGGATCTGCCTACATCTACTACTACTACTACTACTACTATATAAGACTAGTAGCCTATATACACTAAGGGCTTGATTCACTATACGGCGCTAACCTAGTTAGCATGCCTAAAGAGTTTGGGCGTGCAAACTAGGGCGCTAGGTAGTTTGGCCTCACAAAGTTAGTACCGTTTGTGCGCAGAAAACGTTTTGCAGTGCGCCGTTAACATTGCACTGTTCGTGCGGTAATTTGCCTTTGCACGGTAAACAATGCATCCTCCACACGAACAGTGCAACGTTAATGGCGTACAGCGCAACTTTTTCGGTGCTACACGCGATTGGTATTTACTTTATGTGCATAGCGATACGGCGCTAATACTTAGGATCTGTCTATAATAGTGTGTGTGTGCATGTGCATGCGCGAAAAGGATGAATGGGGGGGCACCAAAATCTGGTTACGCTCAGGGCGCTGTGAAACCTAAGGCCGGCCCTGACTGCTGTCACTAATAAAATACGCTTCACCTGGAAGGAACATGTACCATGCACTGGTAGAATCACAGGGGAAAACAAACTGCAAGCAGATTTGTGTTATTACATGCAAGGAGTTTAAAAATACATTTCCAAAAAGTATAGGATAGCCACAGGATGTGCTCTGTTATACAATGCTTTGAAAGGGTGCAGAAAAAAAAAAAAGATATTAGCATGATGACTTAAAAAAAATCCATGTGAAAGTGCAAATGGGCAGCAAAGCCATTATTCATCAAACATGCATGGCCAGATCAGCCCAGCATTATTCATGAGGAATCCAGCAAGACGGAGAGGGTGCATGGATGAATTTGAGTGATAATGTTAAGCCTTTTGACTGTATTTTATTTCGCACTGGTTTTTAACAAATAATCTTTGGGTGAAGGGAGGCAGTCTTATCAGCGTCATGCAGGCCGCTACAAATCCTTATCTCCAGCCAACAGTTTGCCTTAGTGATTATTTCACTCAGAAAATGCGGAATCAAAAGCCACATATGAGCACAGCTTCTTAGGCCCTCGCTGTCTGCTTTCTTCAAACAAATAGTGACCTGAATTTAGCAAGCAAGCAGAAAAGGCTCCCAAATGATAGTTAATGTAGAACATGAACCAGGCTTACAAACTGGGCTTTTCACAGGCCAGTTTTGGTATCCATAACTGTATTGTTCTCTGAGTACACACATAAGCATGAAACCATAACAAAACTTACCAAGGCTGTTATTGAAAAGCCATTACAGCCATTTGTAAATGTGAAAGGACAAACATTTGCTTTGGCTTGATCATAATTCCTGGGAATTGTGTTTCCTGGGCCACTGGCAACGTAGTGTGCTGGCTTGTCATTTGGTGAGATTTATTGCACAGAAGCTAACTGCTGTTAGAAAAAAGCTTTTTTTCCCCCTCACTTCTAAAAAAAGAGGTCTGCTTAACCAGTACAGAGAGATAACCAGCATGACTATAAGTTAGAGTCCAACATTTGTAATGAATGTGATGTACGGTTTACACAGAGTAATAAACATATACACAGGGCTGGAAGTGTTTTGAAGCAAACCAGTAAGTACAATGAAACCTGTGCTTCGCTTGGTCTTTAGGGGAAATGAAAACTGTAAAAAAAAACTCAGGTAGGATTTGCATTTGTAATATTTATGGACATTTTCAAGCATAAATATTTTAAAAAGAAATCCAGAACAAAAAATATGATAATATATATGATATATTATTCTTAACTGGAAACACTAACATGGGACTGTGGCATACAAAGATTGCTCAATTTCTGCTGATGTGAATAGATTTTATTTCAGTAATTATCCGATAAGAATAATCCGAACATTTGTGTAGTGCTTTTCTCCTGTCGGACTCAAAGCGCTCAAGTGCTGCAGCCACTGGGACGCACTCAAAAGGCCACCCTGCAGTGTGGCCTTGTTTCCATCTGTGCGCTTCTGTCCGCTTTTTATCAGCACATCAATGTTACAGATTGATACATGTTGCTGAAAAGCGGATAGAAGCGCATAGATAGAAGAGTCTTGCCTTGAACTGCTTACTGAATAGGTACTGACCCTAGCCAGTATTCAAACCCCGGTCTCCCATGTCAAAGACGCCCTTAACCAGTACGCCATCCAGCCACTTCAACAAAACTGTACAATACAAACAGGAATTGAGAATCCTAAAAACAACGTGCCTGGGTGCTAAATGTAGAGCCTTCTGCCACCACCACCGTGTAACCACTCACACTGGCAATCATGTAAATACACAGCTGGCCAGTACAAACATCCAATTGGGTCAATGATGATTTTGAAAGCCCATCCTCTACACAACCAAGATGGCTAAGTCCTGTTCTGTCTTCAAAGTGAGGCACTAATATATTTATAGTAAGGTTGTAAAATGGTATAATTGAATCTGTCCGATCTCCAAGCATTTCCGGTGGGGATATGTAATGATTGTGGAACTTTCTCCGTGATCAGCGCACAACGCGTGCGCTGACACGGCGGAAATCCTCCACAAGCGTGTAATTGCAGGCACCCAGCAAAAGGTGCTACGCACCTGTAGAGGGAAATTCCTGTCGGCAGATGGCGCTGGGGAGTGCAGAGGAACCAATCCTCTGTACCTCCACAAATGCCATACAGGAATTGTACGAAGCGCAGAACGCAATCGCAAGAGAGGCGATTGCAAATGAGAACGAGCAAAGGGACAGGTTGTATGTGTGTGCGCCAACCTAGTCGCCACCCCGCGACAGTGCACACACAACAGCAGATATGAAATAGACGTGACACAAGACAGATCAGAACAGAAAACGAGGTTAGAAAAGGCACAGCAAATAATAAAATTAAAATTACAAGGAAAATAACAAGCGCTAACTGAACGCGAACACCGCACTCATTCGCAACAGTGCACGCGTTCGTGTGCGGTCTCCACATGATAAGCACAATAGAGACAAGCACGCCTAACTAACCAAGAGAAGACAAACATGTAACAGAGGACGCGAGCGCTTGCTTAACGGTTACCTCACCGAGCCTCCAGCAAGCGTTCGTAGCAGACAAGACAGACACACGAAAACAGGGACAAGCGAGAAATAGGATCCACAGCACTAGCGAAAGTGGCTAGTGCGATCCAGGTACAGAGTAGCAGAACATAAGGATCCACAGCACTAGCGGAAAGTGGCTAGCGCGATCCAAGGAGACAGAACAGAAGGATCCACAGCGCTAGCGCAAAGTGGCTAGCGCGATCCAAGGAGACAGAACAGAAGGATCCACAGCGCTAGCGCAAGATGCTAGCGCGATCCAAGTGAGAGAGATCAGGAGAGAGATCAGAAATAGCTGTACCAGCTATACTCCAAGAACAGAGATCAGAACCATTTCCTGTCAACCACCGCTGGGACAGGACAATAGCAACAGAACAAACAAACAGATAAGCAATCCTAACTGCACTAAGGAAACCTGCCTAGTGCAGTTTTCCAGGAATTACTCTAAGCTGATCTTCAAACAGAGAGTAAAGCCTAGTACACACTAGCAATTTTGATAGGCCAATCATTGGTCAATTTTACCACCCCCATGTAGTATGACCATTTACCTATATAAACTGCATAGAATTGAAAATCTGTTTGGCCCTCATACTACATGGAGGTGGTAAAATTGACCAATCATTGGTCAATCAAAATTGCTAGTGTGTACTAGCCTTTAGGCTGACACTCCCAGCAGGAGTGTTACACAGGACTAAATCCTTATGACCAGCGAAGCATTGTGGGAAACACATAGTACTTAGAATACACGCCTCCAATGAATGTGGCCAGGCAATTGGCATGACAACGTATGCAAATTCCTCAGCAAGCACAAGCTGCAAAACTGACAGAAGCTCTTCTTTCCAGAGTCCTGCAGCATGCAAACCTAAACAATGGTCAAAACGCTGCGTGCCTGCACAGGCAGCTGAGCAGATCATTACAGGATATCATAAGAATTCAGAAAACATGGATTAATTCACAATTGTCTACTTCTGGAGTTTGCTACTCTCACCATGGTTATATTACATCATTCATATTCAGGGCTGCTGAGAAGGTTATACAATAATGGTAGTGTGACTGGAGCTGCATGCAGCATCCATAGCAACAGACTCTCTCTCTTTTTTTTTTTCCGATACAAGTTGATCGGGAGTGATGCTTCTGAGCAATTTCTATGAATATATAACGGTGCAGGATAGATATTTGATCTGTTCAACTTGATTTATAGACCCAAGCAATTTTTTCAGATTTTTTTCAACTGAACATGTGTGATATATTAGTTGGAATGTTCAAATATCACAATCAATTGGAAAAATTGGTGATTCATATTGGTGATTAACAGTTCCTTCTATTAGGAGCATGTCCATATACTGCTAGTGCTTAGTGACACGTCCACTTATCAGCAGTTGCCAGGAAACCCCAAATCTATAATTTACTGTTGAATTAATACATCTAGGCCTCGATTCATAAATCATTACTGCATGCGTTATCACCCAAGCGGTAAATTACCGCATGGTATGCTGAAAACGTTGTTTGTGTCGGTAAACTGAATGAAGTGTATTCATGAAAAAAAAAAAAGGGGGAGGAAGGAAGCGATAAATAACATGTTATCACCAGCAAAGACCTGGCAAGTTTGCTCTACACAGTAGCATTTAGGTGACAAATGGAACCCTTTCAACTTAATGTTATGGAATTTTTAAGGATACAGAGGAGGAAGGGTGGTTGTAATATTACCCAGGTTTTTAGAAATCGTACAGAGTTAGATAATTTATAAGAATAATTTTATATATATATATATATATTATACATTTATAAATATATATATTTTTATACTACTACTTAGAACTACTGCACCTGCGCAGTCCGCTCCGGGCCATGTGGCGGTGATTGACAGCGCCGATCGCGCAGGCGCAGTACAGAGCAACCTCCAGGTCGCTTTGACGTCATCTCAGGGGACCGGGTCAGAGCTCCGGCGAACAGCTGAAGGGAGAGCTGCGGCGAAGGACGTGCTGGGAGCTTGGGGCTGGAGGAAGCCCCCGGTAAGTAGCGCTTATTTTATTTATTTTTGCCGGACAACTCCTTTAAGGTAGCATAACGTGCCCCTAATGCAACGCATTGAAAGACTATAACTTGGACGTTATTCAGCCCTGCGTTTGGTGCGCCGTTTTCGTCGCACAGTGATAGAACGAAAACGGCGCATGCGTTAAAAAAATAAATAAATAAATTACTGAGCATGTGCAAACAGTCTAACGCAGCTAAAAACGTGTATAACGCATAGCATGCAGCACTTTCATTTAACGTGCAGAGTTAGACACCAACGCAACTTCTGCACTGTGAACAGCCCATTGATTTTTCATTGCTGTAAGTTATTGTGTGTTACATGTTGTTGTAACGTGCGACTTTAATGTCGCACTGTGAAAGAGCCCTTAGTCATCTTACTTGTTGTATATCCAGTGAGGAGTAGTGAGTAAAAAGGATAAGCATGGTGTTCCCTAGCATAGTACTGCTCTTGTTGCACTACATATGTAGCTAATATCTAGCTAATCTTTCTTCTATATACTGAAACCAAAGAAACTTTCCTGGGCATATGAGTATACAGAAACCAGTATCTGTTTAACTTGATAAACAGTCATGCAATATTAGTAAATACTTAGAGTGTAAGTCTGGTCATGACCAGACTGACACCATCAAACTTCTATTACAATATCTAGCATTTTCAAATTATAAGCGTATATTGTTGCTATGTATACAAACTTCTAAATACATGAGGAAATACTTGGGGTGAGGAGTAGGAAAGATGGAACATGCTTTGTTCTCATCACATCATATATTGACAGCTGTTAGGAAGTATCTTCTGTTTCCAAGGAGACCAGATTTACTGCTGTTTGTCCCCCACAACACTGAAGAGTTATCTAGTTGAACAGAATGCGGTGCAGAGGAGACTGGGGGTGTGCACCAAATGTTGCCCCATGCACAAAGCACAGTTTTGGCAGTTAAAAAAACTGATGAAAGTGTGATGGATGATAAAAAATGGTGATGGATAGAAATCGACGGTACCTTTTTCCTACCATGGTCTCAACACCCAGCCACATCCTTAGATCTGTCACCTGCACAGCAAGCCATCTACACTGCTGGCTGTCCTCTCTGCTACGTGTGCACTACTTCCCCATCTCCAAATGAATCCTGCCTTCTTTACAACATTACATCCATATCCACCCCAGTTTCCGTCATCTCATTACAATATGTCCCAGGGTGCTATCTGTAAATATAGATCGGAGTGTCTTGTAAATATCTTTTAGGCATCAATGATCATACCTCATCTCTATCAGTTGGAAATTCCCACAACTTTCAGCAGATTTACACAGACCGTCTGACGCTCTGAACAGTTAGAAGTATTTATTTGCATAAATCAGCTATACAAGATGCTCATTCAGAAGTCATCTTGGTTATAGAAAATCAGAAAGTAGGAACATAATAGCATATCTTGAAGTAGCAAAGTAAAGGAAGCTAGTGTAGTAATCTTAAGTAAGCACCCAAGTTCTTAAGCATCAGTAGACATAAGTCAGCTAAGGTAAGCACTAAAACTATAGATACATCTTATATACATTAAAACGCAACAGCTTGACAAGTGTTAGTAACATCCCACTGTAGGTGGATGATGGGTGTCAACTACATTATGAGATTTCTATTGGCTTTTATGATTGATGCACCCTCGACCAAGCATGTCAGTCACACCAAGACTATATTTGGAGTTCCAGTGACCCGTTTCCTGCTATTTCATGGAAACTGTTGCTCCTCTGCATGCTAAGAAAGTCCTGGAATGTGTTCTGGTGCCTCCCGAACTGAACTTGTAGCTCCTGAGCTAGCTGACCTTCCTTCTACCAAGCAAGATGTTTCACTAGATAAGACAAATAACATTTATGTTGCGCTTTTCTCCTGGTGGACTCAAAGCCCTTGAGCTGCAGCCACTAGGGCATGCTCAGTATGCAGTAGCAGTGTTAGGAAGTCTAGTGCAAGTACTCCTTGCTGAATAGGTGCTGCCTTACTGAACAGGAAGAGCCAAGGATTGAACCCAGATCTCCTGTGCCAGAGGCAGAGCCTTTAACCATTACACTATCCAGCCACTATAATTTATGTCTTCTAAGGGAAAACGCTGCATGTAGTCTTCTGCTGAAACATTGGTTCTAAATGAATGACAATTTCACATTGCAAGAAACTCACAGATTCTTGCACTACTGTTCACCCACCTGCAACCTCCCTGGACTCACATCTACTTTACAACTGTAGAAGCGCTAAACTCGAAACATGTTGTGTTTGTGATCTTCTGGTACTGTCTACCTGCAGCCACCATCCAGCACACTTACATCACTTTTTTTGAAAAACAAACTACCCAAGTAGTCACATGGGAAATTATAGAATGTGTACTTCAAATACTGCCTTTTGTACAGCTACGTAACCCTTGGGGATTAACAGCTGCAAACATGGTTTCCTTAGAAACCCCTCCTTCCCTTGACTCTCCTCACCCAGTCCCCTGCTTCTCTTCCCTTTCCATCTCATCTCTCCTCTCTCCCACTCTATTCTCTTCCTCCTCCTTCCCTTTCTGTTCCCATATATATGCAATTACACTCTTCCACTGTCCTCTCCCTTTTCTCTATTGCTTACCTATCCCACCCATCCTCAATTTTTACTACCATTCCATCTTTCTTACCATTTCATCTGTATTCTTTTCACCTCCATGCAGCTGTCCTACCCAACCACACTCCTTGCTTCCTCCAATACTACTCCGATAACTACTCCGATAACCCTTGCAACTATTGTCCAGATTCTTTGTCTTCCTATCTTTCCATTCCCGGTTTCTGTTTGTCATGCCCATTCCCACAGTTTGACTCTGGCTTTGCCCAGCAGGCACACATTTACTAGTTAAAAAGGCAAAATGTAGACATTGCAATACCGTTGTGAAGATACCAATTTAGCTAGAACTGAATATATGCTCTACCTCTACCAGGATTTCATTTTGCAAAAATAAGAGTTGATTGATGCGGATTTACACTTATGTTATATAGCATATTCTTTACACAACGATTGTCTAAAATAGAAGTAAAAACTTGCACGGGCTAGTCTTATTCAGAGCATGATGACCTTAAGTGATAATGCTAACTGACTCAGCTTTCATTTTCAGGCCTTCTTGAGGCTAATCCAGACAGATCAATTATCCGCTACGCACACATGAAGCAGGGGGCCTGTGAACCACTCCCATGGCTCCAAAATGCGTCAGTCCCAGCAGAGTTCCAGGGAGTGCTCCTGCAGGTGCAGTTTCTCTGCAGGGCTATAAGAGCAATGAATAGTAAAGGTTTGCAGCTCAAGCACATTGAGCCTGTTTAGCAGCCACTAAATAATCCCCGTTTAATCAGATTATGTAAATTCCTACTTCAACACCATCACCTCCTCTCCCTTGCAGCCCCCCACTCGTTGAACTACGACAAAAAAGCATAACAAATCCTGCTAAGAGGCCATGTCTAAAGAAATACATTGTGCTTAACAAATAGGAGAACTCCATTTACCAACAAAGTGGATGGGTTAAATTGGGAATTGTTTTCAGCCAGTAAAAAAGTGTGATCGCTTTCCTTACTCTATGTCCAAGTGTTATACAGGGATAGTTTAATATTATTTACAAGAACACTGTGAAAAGAATGTTTGTACCCATTTGAAGGAGCTAAACATGTGTAAGGGGGCATATAAACTAGTCACATGTGCAGCAGTCTATGCAGGATGTTGGAAGAGCAGGTGCCACTAAGTATCCCTCCCTAGAAAAGTATTGTTTGAATTAAGGAAATCTGTATTGCTTGAGCTTTTGGTAAAAATAAAGTGTTGTCTTCATCAATTCCAAGTAGTACAGTACAGCTGTAGATAAGTCCTACACCTTTTATGCCTACAGAAACTTTGGAAGAAGCATCCACTGGGTCATAACAGCTGCCACAAAGTGTCACTTGCCCTCAATAGCATATTTTATTTAACATGTTCAGTCGAAAACACATTGTAGCATAAACTAAAGAGGCTCTGTATTGACATATATTAGAATGCAGAAAATTATTTACGATACCAACTTTTGCGATAATTTTCCTGGTTTCAGAATTAGAAACACTTCCTATGTCTATATATTTCTGTACATTGGCAGTTTACAGTTTTCTGGCAATTACTTTGCCTATCCTGTGCTATTTTAAGACACTGATTTTATTTGTTTTATTTATTTTCCTACATCTTTTAACTAGTTACAAACAACACGTTATTAAAGGATACCTGACCTGAGGAAAAGCCTCCTAAGGTAAGCACAGTATGTTCATGCTAGATCCACATACTTTTCTGTTTTGTCTGTTCCTCTCCTTGCTACCCCCTGGCCACCTTATTCACTTCATTAAAATTGTGACTTTTAACTAAAGTCAAATTTTCAGACAGGAAGAGGCAGGCTTACAGTTCTGTAACTTCCTATCACTATACCATTCCCTCCTCTTCTGAGAGTGAATGTAGCAGGGAAGAGGAGGGAATGCAAGGGTGATATGTGGGAACATCACAGGCAGCAAGCCTGCGTCTTCCTGTATGAACATTTGACATTTGCAATGAGGAGAGGAATGGGGACAGCACACAAAGATATGTAGATCAGCATCAAAATACTGTACCTCTTTGCTTACCTTAGATAGCGGTGCCTCTGGTCAGGTGTCCTTCAAATCTATACAATGTTTATGGATTTTGACATGGCTGAAATGTAGCTACTCCAACTCACAAGCTCCCACTCAAGCCAGTACGATTCAGGTGTCATAAACATAAGTATACATAGTACTGGTCCTAGTAAAAATTTGTCTGAAGTCTTTTCCTTTTCCTGCATTGAAAGGGTTAAACGACTAGTGTTGTTTTCTTCTTTATCACAACTTTCTGTGAGACATTTGTAGCTTGATTGTTTGTAAGTAGGAGTGTATTTGTACTGTAGAATAATATCTGAAAAAATAGTTTACTATCTGAAAGTTAAAAAAAAGAATAACCAGTAGTGTGGAAATATCTAGTATGCAACCAAATCCAAATTCATCTTAGTTTCTAGTTGTTGTGAAAACATAATCCAGTCTAAATATACTGTAGGTCTTGAATGTCTAGTTTGCTTGTTAGAATAAAAACTATTTTTCAAATCAGAACAGTAGAGTTTGTTAATTTTCATTCTTTTTAACCTTTTAAAGTTTGAGGTGCCTTTTCACTTCAATATTTTAGAATTACATTTTCTCTGCAGTTATCAAGTATACATTTTAATTAAGGTTGTTGCCTTTGATGTGCGATTTGAGCCTTTGACCAGGGTTCGAATCCTGGCTCAAGCCAGTATATAACAGTAAAGAGTCTTTGGGCAAGGAACCCTAATGATCCTGGTCACCCGTGGAGTAGTACATCCTAAGTGGCTGCAGCACTGAAGCGCTTTAAGTCTGCCAGGGGCAAAGTGCAATATAAATGTTATACGTCTTGTCTATAAGATGTAGGCCCTTATTCAATTTATTTTTCTACTATGTTTTCTCCAAGATGATATTTCTTACCTAATCAATAAAACGCCTGTGAAGCTACCAGTAAGCAAGAAAGTACTCAGAATAATTTTGACAGCACTTTTTCACCTTCTTTTTGGTACTTTTTGAACTGCAGTGCTGAATGCTGAAACGTTATTTTAAGCAGAAGATGAAAAATGATCTCCTATTATGGAAACGTGGGTGCGAACCATAATGGCAAACCCACTGAACTCTATTACTAATGGCATACAGATATATAGTGAAATTGTACAGAACTCTTATGGCAACTTCATGGCAAGCCCACACAACTCTATTGCTAATATTGGTAAAGCCGGTATATACCTGTCCCACATTGCCGTTATGACCAGCGCCCATGTTTCCATTAGAGTCCAATGTCGCAATAGACCTGACCCCCAGTGGGCTTGCAGTTGCATTCAGCGCCCATGTTTCCATGAGTCCTGTCCATTGCCACTAAATATCCTGGCCACATCAGCAATAGAGTTCAGTGGGCTTGACACTATATCCAGCACCTATGTTTCCATAAGAGTCCTGTCCAGCTCCGCAATAGGCATGTCCTCCGAGAGCAATAGAATTCAATGGACTTGCCGTTATGTTCAACGCCCAAGTTTCCCTATGAGTCCTGTCCAATGCCTCAATACACCTGTCCCCCATTAGCAATAGAGTTGTGTGGGCTTGCGGACACTTTTTTGGGTTTCACAAAGATAACAATTGCAATGCCAATAATTAATAATATAGGGGGCTCCCAAATTTCTAAATGGGCATCTTTTTGCTGCAATTTACATTGAAAGTAATGAGTGCCCTTTTTAACGAGGTAGTGTATGCGCCCAAATTACCTGCTTCAACTTTTCCCCCAAAACAGTTTTTTTTTTGCCTTCTTCTTTTGCTGTCACTCATCCTTATGCAATCTCTTATAGCATTATCTTATAGCATTTAACATGCTGAGCTGTGTTGATTTTATTAGGTAAGTTTCTTTCTACATTATATTCCTTCATTTTATTCTTTTTAATAATAATGTAATCTTAGCTGGACATCAAATTAATATAATTTTTAAATTATGCCCCCTCTCCTCAACCCTGTACATATTAGTCATGGAACACCTAGTTTAGGCAATTAGGCATAGCCAAGACATTCAAAGATTCAAAGTAGGCCCACAGTGTGATCAATCTGATATATAGGAGGAATCAGATTGATGGGAGGCCTGGGGCATGTGGGACGGAGCATGGACCTAAGACATTGCCAATGTCAGTAAACCAGATATTGCTCATTAGATCTGTGTTTTGCCAACAGACCTTGAGCGTCCTTATTCCTCACCCTGTTCTTTTCCTTATCTCTTTCTCAACTCCCCATGTCTGTCCTTTTTTTACCTTTTGTTATTCTTTGCTGTCATTTTTCCTATTTATCTGGCTAAACTAAAGCATGAAGACAAAAATAGTAGAGTGGAATGTTTCTACAATGATTTTTTTTTAGCCAGGAATAGGTTCACTATGCTACCCCATTTGCTAAATATAATGTGATGCAGTTCTCAGGCCGAATCTTTTTTCTGTTATCCATACTTTGAATGTGTTATTTCCAACTTCAATATGTTTACATATGCAAACCTGCAATTTAACTCTCCTGTTACTTTATTTTGTTATGTTTGTTAAAAGTTATAATAAAAAATTATTGGAAACACTACCTACCATACATTGGATAGTCCTTTAGAGTTGCCAATAAAAAGCATAATTTACAAAAATAACTGTGAACAGGTAAACCTATATTTATTAGCCCCTACAATTGACCGCATGACATTTTAGAATCTAATGGCACTCAGTCTTTCAGCACTGCAGTGTCTTAGCTATCAGGAAGAATTGCACTGCAATACATTTTAGTTCAACTACAGAGAGACTAAGGTTTATACCAATAATAGCCCTTACAGCATCAACCCTATGTAATCTACACTTTGATGCAAAAAAATATGGAGGAAGTTCATACAACCCCCCCCTCCCCCTCCCTCCCCATTTACTCTATGTCTGGCTTTGTCAGTTCCTGCAAAACGTCAACCAGCAGCATTTTTCTGCCAGCGAATGCCAAAGTCAGATAGACACTCTTCTGCTCCCAAGCACAGTTGACACAGGGCCATCAGAGTGGTGCAGTGTATCCATATCATACCTGTGTTTGCTACATCAAAATGTTTTGGGGATTTTTTGCAGCAAAATTTAAAATGTTATAAGCAGGTATACTGATGAATTGTGAATAGGGATTTAAAGTGTACCTAAGGTGAACCTTGGGTACGAAAAGACATGCAAACCTATGAAGAGGGAAGCCTTTAGATCCTATAGAGGCTTTCCACACCATCCTCCAGTCTTCCATTGCCCACCGCAGACCCCCTGGCTTGTCAGTAGGGACATCAGGGCCACACTCCTCTTCAGGCACAAGCGAGGCCGTACTGTGCCTGTGTGAGCACAGCTGCTCCTGCGCAGTAAGCCGGAGCCACTTGTGCACAGCCGCTCTGTGCTACTACGCATGCTTGCTTTTGCCAGAAGAGGACCGCTGCCCCGATGTTGTGGGGGGTCTGCGGTGCATTTTCTGCATAGGAAAACTGAGAAGCAATGTTAATAAACAGGCTAGTTCACCCGTTAATGTGATTTTCACATGCAGGAAAACAACTGACAGCAATGCAGCACTGTCAGAAACTCCCTGCACTGCACAAAACTGATAGACAAGTGTGAATCCAGTCTTTAATGTGTGTACATAGCTGTGATGGATGTTGCCCTTCGGGGATCAGGATCCAAACCCCTTGGGCGACATCGTTGGGCCGGGCTGTACAGATGCAAAGTCAGCTGTATAACTGAGGATGCTCTCTGTTGCTATGCGGGGGGCGGAAGGACAACGGAACGGTGTACGTGACATCAAGTGGTGAGGGAACGACATGCAGAATGGAGGTGGATGAAGTGTGGCTAAGTTTATCTGCCAGGATCATTGCTTGCTGGGGACTGTCAGGGGTTGGCTGTGGCGGTTATTTTTGACTGCCTCACATGACTTTGATCATGCATGTGTATGTGGCTGTAGGAGCCTGTGAACAATACAATTTAGCTTACAATCGACCTTCTGATCGATCAGTTTGGATAGTGTTGATGGTGCAATTCGACAACAAATTACCTGGTTTATCAATTCATCAATTTGTCTTGTGAATCAATACTATTTGAAATTATCAATGGTTTCCTCCCGATCACAATTATCAGAGTGGAAGGTCAATCGTTCGCTAAAATCATTAATTGGCACCTTTAGAAACCAGTTAGAGTATTCTATACAAATGCGTATGGATATCATGGTTATATGTTTCACTTAAAAGTACTGGTTAAGACTGTTGCCTTTGATGTAGGGTTTGAGCCTTTGTCCAGGGTTCGAATCAATCCTGGCTCAAGCCAGTATGTAAAACAGTAAGAAGTATTTGGGTAAGGCTCCCAAATGCTCCTGGTCACTCATTAGCGCACCCCACGTGGCTGCTGCCCTAAAGCGGTTTGAGTAGCCAGGAGAAAAATGAGATATAAATGCTTTTGTTTTTTAATGCTGCTACTCGTTACCTGTGTAATGGAATCATAGGTAAAGGAAGGAGGGGAAATAAGTGATTTGGGATCCCTTTAAAATGAAAAAAGCTCTTAATATCTGCAGTGCTGAGTACATGGATTATGAAGTAATATGTAAGATAATATTTATATATAGTAAGTGTATGGAATCCATCTATCTATCTATCTATCTTAAATGCTGTGCTTTCCCCTGGATGGAAGAGTTGCGGAGAGAAGCCTATGTTGATCCGATCTCCCAGGAGGATAGGAAAATATGCAAACATCACTGAGAGCAGCAGTGACACGCGTCGGACAAAGAGGCAGGCTTGCTATAAATGAGCCCATGGTCTTCACATTTGCTGGCTGACACACTGTAGTCAGGAGCTTACAGCACTGCCTAGATACAACTGCCTATACTGCAGGTGCATAATGTTATACTGCTCTTTCTGAACACTGCACAACAAGCACAGTCTGCAAGGAAAAAACACACAGGGTAAGTACATTTCAAATGGGTCATTTAGTTATTTTTAACACTTTTTCCCCAATAGCTTCTGTTGCGCTTAATTTTTCTTAAACCAGTAAATATTATTTTTTTTGTATAAAAATGCTTAATAGTGTAAACCAAGTCAGTACATGTGAAGATAACACACAGCCACAATTACTAGGTAGGGAATGGTGATAGTTTGATCCAGTTGGGGAGAGGATTTTTACTCTTGTGGCTTTTACTTCCTCTGAATTGAGCTGCAGTGAGGCTGAAGAGGTTGAACGTGATGGGCACGTCTTTTTTTTTCAGCCTAGATAACTATGCAGCATAAAATGTCATGTAACAATATACCGTAAATGTATATGTGTGTCACTCAGGACTACAGTAGTACACTACCAATTAAAAGTGTGTGTGTGTGTGTGTGTATCATGATTACATTCCTTTTCCTAACACTTCTGATGTGCATTGGTAATTCACATTCTGAGATATAGAAATAGTGGTTACCAACACTGGATTTATAGAAGTGCTTGTGCACATTGTCTTGCAATATCTTCAAGACATATTTTGAAAGATAATTAGAAAAGGACAAGCACAGGCAAAGGGCATTATTGTATGTTAAAATGTGCAATCTGATGCATAAAGATTTGTTCAACAATGGCTCTTGTTTTACTTGGAATGCTGGACTGACAATTGTAACTGGGATTTGTTTTAAATAAGCAATTCTAAGAATAATATACCATGTGATCATTGTGAAGATTTGTATTTTACATCTATAAAATAGCTTTGTTCAGATTCAGGTTGGAGCAGAATGTAGATATTTTAGTTCCAGATTGCTTATGAAAGAAGGCGTAGGAGACCTTGATTACACAACAAAAGCCAAAACGTCTTACTGTATTTATTTATTTTCATATTAGCATGATATTAGTTATGATTAATTAAAACAGAATTATATAATAGTGATTATATGTTTCCAGACTTGTTAAATATGGTGTTTATTAAAATATGCTGACAATTTGATCTATTAAATGTCCTGTCAATTATCCAAGTGGGCAGCTTTAATTATTACATGTCTAGTAAGGTAGCCGTAAGTTTTATATTTGTCTAGGAAATGCTTGAAATATGTGGATGGAAGGAGAAAATGCCTTCCATTCTGCCAACAATACTAGTATCTTCTTGGCTGCAGCATGTGTAAGGTAAAATATTTTGCTTGTTTCTCAAACATTAATGTTGTTGGCTGTCCCTCCAGACTGCTCTGTAAATCCCAAGTCTTGCTTTTTATAGCTCGTCTAAAAGTCATATCTAGAATAATTCTACCACTGTTTTAGGGCTCAAGCAAGTTTTAAACCCTTGCCTGCTGCATTGCTTGTAGAGCACTTGGCATATTTCAAGCACATATCACACCTGTCAAACTTGGCGGAAGTGAAAAGGTGATTATCTAATCTTCCTATAGTCACAAAGGGACCTATCTATAAAGTAAAAATTGAATTGTCACTTTAATGATGCCACATTATAAAAGGTGATCAGTGCTATGTTTACAATACAGTGGTGATCAGAAGTTGCAGTCTCTTGCATGGAGTCCTGGATCACCAGCTGTGACCCTCACTTTATGCATGGTCTGTCATTGTAGCTGCAGACTGCGACTTCTTAAAGTGGTGATCTATAGCAAACTAGCAAACAGGGTGTTGGAAACAAACACCATTAATCTTCATTGTCCTCTATTGCATTTTTGAGCACACTATGGGGATCAATAAAGGGGCAAATGGGCTAATTGCCACAGGATAAATGAAGTTATCAGCTCCAAAGTGCCATTAATTACAGTAAAGATCACAGAAAAGTGATGATCACTTGTAGGAGTGGCAAGCACATAGGCAGATCCCCACTTCTATAACATTGGCAATCTAAAAATAGCATTGTATCAACAAAATAAGCCTTTTTTGTGGTGAACAGGCTTTTTGTATTTATTTAAATAGGCCCTGAATAAGTATTTACTGCATGGCATTTCCAAAAGATAGTTCAATATTAAAAGAACGTAGAATAGTTTTATTTTTGTTCATTTATTATAGAACTAAACATAGATTTTAAAACATGTTTCATTTTTATCTTGGAAATGTTAAATAACACAATAAAAACGTGATATTTGTTTGAAGCTTGATTTGACTGCAAAGCTTTGTAGGTTCTTGCTCTGCTGCACTGCAGTAAAAATTAAAACTGAGAACAGTAGGGCCTAGTTATTACTCAAAGGTATGGAAAAATTCTCTCTCCCTCTCTCTCTCTCTCTCTCTCTCTCCCTCTCTCTCCCCCTCTCCAAAACAACTATACATGTATACAGTTGTAAAACAAGGCCACAACAACCCACCCAGACCACCCCATCCACCCAGCTACATATAGTTACCGTAGTGAAATAAATTAAATCAATATGCAAAAAAAAAATATGTTTAAAGGGTACCTGAACTGACATGTGACATAATGAGATAAGCGTATATATGTACAGTTCCAATGCTACTTAGAGCTAGATTGTTTTCCTTTTTGTTCTCAGTATAACGAAGCCAGAGTTCTAAATTAGAGTTTCTCTGCAGTCATGCTATGGTTGGACTGTAGCACAACTCTCACTGATAACTAATTAGATGCCATAAAACTCTGTGTGGTTGAGAAAAGCACCTCTCAGTGCAAGGAAGAGATAAGTTCCACAGCTCAAGATTTTTCTGTATGGGAGCTGAAGAATATAAAAAAACTACCCTCATGTACGTGATATTGTCAAAATTCAAATATAAACTTTTACCTTTACATACAAAATAAGACCATGGTATTCCAGAACAGTCCTATTGAGGATTAGGCTATAGATACTTTTGTGCATCTGCATTTATTTTAACTGGAAGCTTGCTAAAGAAGTGTGCTTGCAGTGTGCTGAGTGCAATTTCCTTTAGGTATTGTCATAAAGAGTTAACAATTAAAAGGTGACTTATCAGCTATTCATTTATAGATATAACAATTTAACAAGTACTATAAGCTTCAACTAATTACATGTTATCTCTTATAGAAAAACTTGTTATAAGAATGACCCGCAAGATCTTCACCAACACAAGAGAGCGGTGGAGACAGCAGAATGTTAATAGTGCCTTCGCTGAGCTGAGAAAGCTAATTCCCACTCATCCACCTGATAAGAAGCTTAGTAAGAATGAAACTTTAAGACTGGCCATGAGATACATTAACTTTCTCATCAACATTTTGGCAGATCAAGATATAACAAAAGCTGGATCAACCTCAGGAGCAAATATTTGGGGTATCTATAAACATGAAGCTCAATTTTCCAACGTAAGACATTGGACTGACCTAGACGACTGTAGCAATGCTTCTCCCGGGACGAGCAGTGACACTCAAGAGTGGTCAGCAGATCCTTCACCTCAGCACTGACTGAAATCAACTATCAAGTGCTGCTAGCCTATTGTGAATAATTCTAGTGCTTTGTGAGTCTACCTGTTGTATGTATATAGCTGTTATTTATTTAAAAAAAAAAAAAAGGTTTTGGATATCGAAAGGTGGATATTCAGCTGGACATGACTCCTTATAGTAATGGTTTTAGAATTATAGAAGTGGATCACTGAAGCTGTACTGGACCTAGCCAGACAAACAAAGCACAATCAAGCTATGCTTCTGCTAATCACATACACTACACGTCTATTTGCTAAGTACATGTGGAAGTTCTTCATTGTTAATTCTATCCCTGGGAAAAAAAATAAGAAACGTCATTATTTTTAATGTATTGATCTCAATACTTCAAGCAAAACTTAAATCAGACCTGTGAGGTTTGCTACAGCCTTTTGTGGATACTTAGGTTGGAAGGGGGAAGCCTCTGGATCCTCAGGCTAGGCTGATTCAGTGATGCAACCCCCAAAGTGTGGCCGCAGTGTGCTTGTGCCGTAGCAGGGACCCACTTGGGCTCTGATGAAAATTTGCTGAGCCCAATCGTGTCCTTGCTACTCGGCAGGCACAGATAGCTTGCGCATGTGCAGTGGCACGGACATGATTGAGCTTTGCTTTTTTCAAGAGAGCCCAAGCGGGTTTGTGCTACTGTGCATACATGAGCTGGCAAGCAATTTTTTTCAGTCTCCGCACTAGAACAGGCCATTGGAGAAGGACAAGGGGAGCCTCTTAAGAATCCCGATGCTTCCCCTTCCCAAGATGAGTACTCAGTAGGGGTACATTTTTCCCTACCGGTAGACTCTAAAGCAAATAGCTGAATACACTTAGATCCATATACTGTATATGATTTACTTTATCAAAAAAAAATGTAACTCTGACTATAATTACCCAGCATAATGATGTAGCCAAATACCCCATTGTTCATCTTTACAGCCTGATTTACTTACCCCTTCCAAAGAACACAAAATTACCATTCCACATTTATACCTCTACCTGAACCAAAAATCAAAAAAGAATCTTGCACTCAGTAAGGATGGTGGGCCTATTATCCCTTTCCAATCCTCCCACTCTGCTAACTATACTGTGAATATAACTGCCATGACAAAAACATTCTGATGACAGATCCCTACAGCTGAGGGAAATTGTGGCTTTTCATGTGTATATGAAAAGAACACAATATTGGTTTGTAGCAATGCACATTAACCAAATACATGGATAACCATTTGCCTATTGCAAGGTGTCCAAGCTTGATTTTTAATATGTCTCCATGGCTTACCGTACAACACTTAGACTAGACACACAATGTATGTCTAAAACAAATAATTGGTTATAAGAATAAGCAACAGTTTCCCAATTTTAACATATCAGAATGACTAAGGCCCCGTTTCCACTATCGCGAATCCGCAAGGGTCTTGCGTATGCGGATTCGCATAGACAATATAAGTGAATGGGCCTGTTTCCACTTATGCGTCTGCGGGAGCGTTTTATTGTGCAGAGAAAATCTGCACGGAACACCCTGCAGAATTCGCGTGCTTGTGGAATGCAGGCGAATCGCACACAATGTATTCAATAAGGAAATCGCATGCGTTTTTTGCCACAAATTCGCATGCAAATTCGCATAGGTACCAATGTAAATTCACACATGCAGTGACCTGGTTAAAATCGCATATACCCTCACGCATGCGAATTCGCGGCAAAAACCGCATGCGGAATCGCATCCGTATGTGATTTCATCAGCGGTGGAATCCAGTCGATTACGCACCGCAATAGTGGAAACGAGCCCTGAGTCTTCTTCTGTTACAGTATAAGTAACATCATATTCCATGGAAAGCCAGAAAGGGCTGAAAAATCTAGTTGGATGTTCCCGTCTCTATTGCCTCCAATATGTAATTAGAATATACTCCAATATGTAATAAGAATTCCCTGATTATTCAGCTCAGCAGAATACAACAAAATACTGGACACTAATTTGCGCCATGTGTTAATGCAAAGAGCTGCCCTGTGCATGATAACAGTGACATGTTGACTACATCATGATTGCTCCTCATTCTATATATCAGATATCGGCTGCTGTGATGTTTATGACAAAGGTCATCTTGTTATAGCTTTCTGTACTATTTGACATATTTCATTAGATCCTTTTTAGCTACATTTGCCAAAGATTTTTTTTTTACAGTCCAGATATGTGAAAATTATTTTGTATTTATTTATGACCAATAAATTATTAAATATGCTTTTCACTTTTTAAAATTTGTAACTGTTTGCAAATAACATGTGAATAAAGTAACTGGGAAGCTTGGCACAATATGCTATAAATGTGATAAAATAAATTATTTTCTAAGATTAAGCACTTCACATCTAAGGGTTTTTTTTTCCCTTAAAACCAGAGCAGTTTTCTCCTTTCAGCAATGCTTCCATTCATTTGGCACTAACCTAATCACTTCTTATCATCCAAATGATCTATACATTTTTTTTTCAACACAAATTAGGCTTTCTTTGTATGGTACTTTTTGCTAAGAATTATTTTATTTTATGTGAATTTTAAAGGGAAGAAGAAGAAAAAAACTAAATAATTAATTTCCCAGTTTTCAGCCATTATACTGTAGTTTTAAAAGAAAAAAAGCTACTGTAGATAAAACCCACACATTTTATTTTCACATTTGTACCGGTTATTGCAATGTTTGTCCCTAGTACAATGAATGGCAACAATATTTTATTTGGAAATAAAGGTGTATTTTTTTTTCTATTTTGTGTTTTTGGTTTTCCTATTGTACTCTATTAATAATTACAAACCTTTATTTGCAAAAATAACAGCAATACACCCTCATGGCAAACATATTTAAAAAGCTAAGTTCCCAACATAACAATTTATGTATTGTTTTTTAAATATGGTCACTTTGACTTTTTTGTGTTATATGGGGGCTGGAAGGGCACAGAAGGGGTTAAATGGTCTTCATGCACTGATATTGCAATGTCTTCTCTGACCTCATCCATGTGCATAATCAGCTGCTGAAAGAGATCTTGCATGCCAAATGGGCTATGGCACTGCTGCATGAATGAGCTACACATGCTGGTGACTAAACCCAGCTAAGTAGCTAGGGGAACTAATGAGTTTTCATTTCTGATTGGACCTACTAAGCCAAGATCTCAAACAACAACAATCTACGACTATACAATAAACCACAAACAATTACTGGAAGGTCTGGTGGCCCATTTTTAGTTCTTGTATAAGTCTTAAAAAGACTGTAACAAAAATGTCATCCTTTTTTCTACTATCCTACAAGTTCCTAAACCTATTCTAATGTGCTCTGGCTTACTGCAGCACTTTCTACTATCACCGTTTCTGTAATAAATCAACTTATCTTTCCCCTGTCGGATTTGTCGCCCTGTGTCTGGAAGGCTGCCAACTCTTCAGTGTTGTTGATCTGTTATGCATGCCCCCCGCCCCCTCCAGGCCCCTCTATGCACACTCCCGTGTGTGTTATTTTGATTAGGCAGCCTCTCTGCTGTCGTCAGTGACATGACTTTTACAAGCTGGATAAATTATCCACTGTTAAGCCCAATCTACACGATATGATTCTTTATGCGATTCGATTACGATTCTATTTACGATCCGATTAAATCTGACATGTCCGATCGGGATTCGATTCAATTCGATTTGCCATTGCGAAACAATGGCAAATCGAATTGAATCGAATCGAAACCCGATCGGACATGTCTGATTTAATCGGATCATAAATAGAATCGTAATCAAGTGGGGCTTTAGGCTGTAAAAGGAGCTGGGCTGTCACATACTGAGGAATTACAGACACAAAGCTGTCTGCAGGAAGAAATCTTCAGTGGATGAGAGCTGCAGGGGGAAGGTAAACACACAATTGATCTCTTGAGATTCAAAAGGAACGTTGTATACAGCCTGCTTGTGTATGGATGTATTTTCTATGTGTGGACATACTGTACACCAACCTACTTCTGGTTTTGGTGGCCATTTTGTTTGTTTATAAACAAACTTTTTAAAACCGTTTTTGACTACTTTTAATGTGGCGCGGAGCGGCGAAATTGTGACAGAGGGGGATAGGAGATGTCCCCTGACGCACTGGTATGTTTACTTTTGTGCAATTTTAACAATACAGTTCTCTTTAACCCCCAAAAAATTTTAAAACACTTTAGCTAGCATTTCGCTAGCTAAGCGTATGTAAAAAGTTGCTCCAGTCCCCTCCATGCCCGTCGATCGCCTCCGGCTATACATACCTCGCCACGATCCCATGAAAAGTGCACTTTCCCGATCGGCTTCTAGCGTTGCTATGGCGACGTTCGGAGATGACGTCATGACGTCAGCCGCAATTCCGATCCCCGTCATCGCGAAGCCTGGAGCCGATTGGGCGGCTGCGCCGGCGTGGGAACACTGGGGGGTACGTATACCGGAAGCTATTGCGGGCGATCGCGGGGGACCTGAGCAACTTTGTGCATACGCTTAGCTAGCGAACCGCTAGCTAAAGCGTATGCCACCATTTTTTTTAAAGTCCTGGGGCCATGTGATCCTCCGCGGCGGCTACCCCGCGTGTAGTACGGGGTTACCGCCAAGGAGGTTAAGCCAGGCACACATTACATAACTCCTATATATAAACATTGATTCTAATGAAAATCTGTTGAATATTATATATACTTCCATAGTTCATGCACGGTACATGTAGGAACAAAAACAGTACAAGAAACTGTTAATCTGGCATAACAAGAACCTCTCCATTACACTACACTCTGCAATATAGCTATAAAACAGTTTCAGGAGCTGGATTATACCTTGGAGGAAGACAGCTGTATTGCTGTGGATGGTTAGAGACCCTCCAGGGGAGGAGACAAAGCGGAGACTCTTGCAGGAGGAAGCCCTCCTCATTATAAGAAGTGTGGCAGTGTGTCCATTAGGCCTCAACGTTTATCATGATTTGGTTTTTTTTTGGACACTTGAATTAGGGTTATGCCTTGATATTTTGCTGTCTTTAGGCAAGCCAATTCAAACAACATTGTTTCTTTGTTTATTAATACTTACCAAATGTTATATATCATAATGTTATAAAATTACTTCAATTCACTAAGCATCACTATTCATAAAGCAGAAAACAGCTAATTGTACTGAACATTTTGTGAAATATGAATTCACTAAGGCTCCTACTACAAAAACAAAAACAACCCTCTAAAACACAGAATGTGGTATTCTATCAATCTTTTATTTTTTTACCGAACATGTCTTATTTAAAGCTATTGCATTATGTAAGATGAAGATTTCTTTGAGATTAGTGCAGCTGGATTTTATCTCCTCCTCTGCCTTCTTGTCAATGTTCACGTGTGCGGTTTCTCCACAACCCACGGTCTTCGACCAGTTGTGGTTTAGATGGATTAGAACCATCACAATTGTGTTGCCTTTAGCAACACCTTATATTATTATTTTTTTCTTATGATTTTTTTACGTTTTTCTTGACTTGATTTACTAGTTTTCCATTTTCATTCTTTATATTATCACTTACACTGGTTTACCTTGTCACACAGGTGTGCAGCACAGCAATACTTTTAAAAAAATTCATAACTTCCCGCAAATTAAAATGGTGAAGCAATTTTAATAAGGTTACACTTCAAAAACATTATAGCATTTTTTTATAAAAGCAGCATTTCTCTTTATGGAAAAAGGAGAAGTGCGCTCCTCAGGTGTGTTGTGACCGTCGTCAATCTCTCAAATTGATGAAATAGTTACACCTGGTGCGCTATAATCAACAGGGAGTGTATGCCCTAATTCACAACTTATATTAAAAATGATAACAGCGCTCAACAGGACCTATGGTAAGTAAATTAGATCATAAAACTTCTAACTGGTTGAGTCCTATCATATGACACCAACCGTCCATAGATTAAATATTGAAATAATGACTGGTCTAATGTATACGACCCAGATCTTAGACCTCTCTCCACATCCTCATAGTGATATATAAGACATGCCGGGTTCACACCCTGCTTCCAAACACACGTACTAATACATAAAAAAAACGGCAAAAGTCCAAGTTTAAAAGTCCCAAAATGTAAAAAGTTCCAAATTAAACTAAAAGTCCCAGATATCTAATTCTTAGTGCTTTAATATGACAGCAGATGATATCCTTCTCCAAAATCAAACATGCTCACCGGACAGCAATGCCAATCATGACAGTTGGCATACAGCGCAGGCGGCCCAGCCAGTATCCTCACCGACTCCTCCTATGTGTCTTCAGCCTTGTCCGATCATATATGCGAACAGGGAGAGAAGAGAGAAGCCTCTATGGCGTAGTATGTTTTAGTATCCTCACCACAAAGTGCTCGCCAGACACGTTTCATACACTGTGACCCAGCACCTCCATCTACCGCTCCACACAGGCACTACCACACTTAGCCTCTTACCAGATAACGTGGCTGACCCGATTAGACCAGCAGAAAACACTTTGGTGAAGTTACTTTGTCTCTGCTTTGCACTCCCATAGACTTTCCTCAGCCCCTTCAACTTTAAACAGAGACTGACATAGCATAATACCGTCTTTATTCCAATATAAAAGGGTTAAAAGTGCACTTACAAGATTCAGATTAAAAATGCGCATATCACAAGATACATCCACATGGTTCAGCGTCTTCCTCTGTGGCTAACTCCGCCCAAGTTAGCCACAGAGGAAGACGCTGAACCATGTGGATGTATCTTGTGATATGCGCATTTTTAATCTGAATCTTGTAAGTGCACTTTTAACCCTTTTATATTGGAATAAAGACGGTATTATGCTATGTCAGTCTCTGTTTAAAGTTGAAGGGGCTGAGGAAAGTCTATGGGAGTGCAAAGCAGAGACAAAGTAACTTCACCAAAGTGTTTTCTGCTGGTCTAATCGGGTCAGCCACGTTATCTGGTAAGAGGCTAAGTGTGGTAGTGCCTGTGTGGAGCGGTAGATGGAGGTGCTGGGTCACAGTGTATGAAACGTGTCTGGCGAGCACTTTGTGGTGAGGATACTAAAACATACTACGCCATAGAGGCTTCTCTCTTCTCTCCCTGTTCGCATATATGATCGGACAAGGCTGAAGACACATAGGAGGAGTCGGTGAGGATACTGGCTGGGCCGCCTGCGCTGTATGCCAACTGTCATGATTGGCATTGCTGTCCGGTGAGCATGTTTGATTTTGGAGAAGGATATCATCTGCTGTCATATTAAAGCACTAAGAATTAGATATCTGGGACTTTTAGTTTAATTTGGAACTTTTTACATTTTGGGACTTTTAAACTTGGACTTTTGCCGTTTTTTTTATGTATTAGTACGTGTGTTTGGAAGCAGGGTGTGAACCCGGCATGTCTTATATATCACTATGAGGATGTGGAGAGAGGTCTAAGATCTGGGTCGTATACATTAGACCAGTCATTATTTCAATATTTAATCTATGGACGGTTGGTGTCATATGATAGGACTCAACCAGTTAGAAGTTTTATGATCTAATTTACTTACCATAGGTCCTGTTGAGCGCTGTTATCATTTTTAATATAAGCATTTCTCTTTAACATTTTCTTTTGTTTAACAATTTTCTGTTGTTTTGCTTTGTTTCTCACACGTATTAAATACATGTTTGATTTTTGAATTAACACAGTTATTAGGATACTGTAAATGTCAATGGGCAAATGAAATGTGTACATACGTGAGAAATAAATGTAAATATTGACTAAACATTCATTGCCATTGACTTCTGTTGCTTGATGCTTGGTGATGAAAGGCCAAAGAGTGAATGGGCAGCTTAACTACTGACCTATGGGGTCAAAGGTCAGTTCCAACTCTCCCTTAAGTCTTAAGAAGACTATACAATATGGCTGGGTTCTAAATCCATCACACTGAATTTATTTATACTTTTTAAAACAAATTTAGCAGGTGTTATATGACCTCTAAGAGGCTAAATATTACAAATTCAGTAGAAGACCAACAACCTAGTTAAGCCTTACACTTGTCTAGAATGATTCACTGCTTTATACAATTAAAGGTGCACATTTTTTCCTAAGGGTTAAAAGATTGTCATGAACTGAATTTGAATAGTAAAGCTATGCGTCCTTTGTGCAGTACTGGTAGGTAAATATAAGTATGAGAAATACATTTTACACTAGCCTTGTTTTTCTCTGCAACCAAAGTATGCCTTAAGGTTTAACGGACACCATTTTGCTAGTTTGTGCATAATTATGGAGCAGGGGCGGACTGACCATTAGGGCACTCGGGCACGGACCGAGGGCCCGTGGTCAGGGGGGGCCCGCCACCCGCCATAGAACCCTGAGCAGCCAGGAGGGGAGACAGCCAGTGAAGGAGGGCGATGGGCATAGCAGCATAACAGCTGGAAGCGGCTGACAGCGGGCGGAGACGCTGTTCAGCCACCGGAGGGATCGCTGATCTGTGTGCAGCTAGTGTGGGCTTGAGAAGCCCAGACTAGCTGCACACAGATCAGCGATGCCTCCGGTGGCTGAACAGCGGTAAGTCTCCGCCCGCTGTCAGCCGCTTCCAGCTGTCTTACAGATTACGGAGGGGAGAGCCAGGAAGGGGGGCCCCAAGGTGAGAGGAGGGGGGGGGAACTTCCCCCCTTCTCCGCTGCTATGCCCATCGCCCTCCTTCACTGGCTGTCTCCCCTCCTGGAGACACCTACAAGCCTGGCTGCATATACTGGGGAGACCTATAGACCTGGCTATACTGGGGAGACCTATACATCTGGCTGCATATACTGGGGGCACCTATACACCTGACTACATATACTGGGGGCACTTATACACCTGACTACATATACTGGGGGGGGGCACTTATAGACCTAGCTACATATACTGGGGGTACTTACAGACCTGGCTATACTGGGGAGACCTATACACCTGGCTGCATATACTGGGGGCACCTATACACCTGGCTACATATACTGGGGGCACTTATAGACCTAGCTACATATACTGGGGGCACCTATAAACCTGGCTATACTGGGGACACCTATACATCTGGCTGCATATACTGGGGGCACCTATACACCTGACTACATATACTGGGGGCACTTATACACCTGACTACATATACTGGGGTACTTATAGACCTAGCTACATATACTGGGGGCACCTATAAACCTGGCTATACTGGGGACACCTATACACCTGGCTGCATATACTGGGGGCACTTATACACCTGGCTATACTGGGGAGACCTATACACCTGGCTATACTGGGGAGACCTATACATCTGACTGCATATACTGGGGGCACCTATACACCTGACTACATATACTGGGGGCACCTATAGACCTGGCTATACTGGGGACACCTATACACCTGGCTACATATACTGGGGACACCTAAAGACCTGGCTATCTATACAGGAGACACCTATAGACCTGGCTATCTGTACTGGGGACACCTATAGGCCTGGCTACCTATTCTGGAGACACCTGTAGACCTGGCTACCTATACTGGGGACAGCTATAGACCTGGCTATCTTAACTGGGGACATCTATAGACCTGGCTATCTTAAATGGGGACATCTATAGACCTGGTTATCTATTCTGGGGACACCTGTAGATTAGGCTACTTATACTGGGGACACCTATAGACCTGGATACCTGCACTGGGAAAACCTATAGACCTGGATACTTCCACTGGGGATACCCTTTGACCTGGTTACCTATACTGGGGGCACCTATTTTGGGGGAACTGCTGCCAGATTAACTATTTTTGGGGAACTGCTGCTGCCAGATTAAGTGTATTTTGAGAAACAGCTGCCAGATTATGTGTATTTTTGGGGAACCGCTGCCAGATTGTGTATAATGGGGGAACTGCTGCTTCCAGATTCTGTGTATTTTGGGGGAACCACTGCTGCTACATGTATTTTTGGTGATCCGCTGCCAAATTATGTATATTTGGGGGAACCGCTGCTGCCAGATAACATCTATTTTGGGGGAACGACTGCCATATTATCTGTATTTTGGAGGGACCTCTGCCAAATTGCATGGATTTTTGGTGAAATGCTGTCAGATTACATGTATTTTGGGGGGAAGCACTATGGCAGAGTGCAAACTTCCCCAGCAGACCTTTTACACCACTGCTAAGGTCATGTATATTTTGCCCCACCCATGACCACGCCCACATTCTGTTGCGTGACCACACCCATTTTTTGGCGTTTTTGTCACTATGTAATATCTCAATATAACATATTTACTGTTGTCAATAAATTATTATATCTTAGTCTGTAAAAATATAACGTGAAAGGTGGGAAACACTGGTATGGGGGCCCCATAATCTCCTATTGCCCGGGGGCCCCATGAGTTGTCAGTCCGCCCCTGTTATGGAGTATTCCTAACACACATATATGCATCAAGGAGAGCTTGGATTTAGGTTACCAAACATAGATGGTACTTGGCACATACTATCTGTCATAAGGGCGCACATGCTAAACAATGTTCACAACACTGATCTACCTCACAAAACAGTAGCAAAAGATGAACTATGCGCTTCAAACGTTCATAGAAAGGTCAAACGGATGGGGAATTGTCCTGGCCTCTGACTTGATCAAATAGTTATTCCACTACAGTGCTGCTCCAGATCTGTGGGTGCAGATGCGTGGACAAAGGAGAAAGGGGGTGGAGCACTCCAATGTAAAACTGATTTAACCTCTTGAGGACCGCAGTGTTAAACCCCCCTAAAGATCAGGCCATTTTCCACAATAATGGCCACTGCAGCTTTAAGGCCTCACTGCAGGGCCACACAACACAGCACACAAGTGATACCCTCCCCCCTTTTCTCCCCACCAACAGAGCTTTCTGATCGCTCCCCCAATGTTTGTTTGTTTTTTTAATCAATATTTGTTTATTTTTGAATTTAAAAAAGTGTCTTTTTTAAATTATTATTGTACTCCCCCTCCCCTCCCTCCCCGCACCAGCCAATCCCCGTGATCAGCTGTCATAGGCTTCAGCCTATGACAGCCGATCACCTCCGAGCCCACAGAGGGGACAGCTGTGTCACACGGCTGTCCCTAGTACAGCGCTGCTGTGGATCGCATCGCTGTACAAGCTAATTAGATGGAGAAATAGTGTCGTAGCGGCAATCGCCGCTGGGAGGCTCTGCTCCGCCTACCAAGCGATGGCAGTCTCTTGCAAAAGCGAGCCCCAGGACTTTACACCAACCGGCGTTAAGTCAGCAATAGGTTAATAGCTTATCATAAAAAAAAGATTAAATTATACTTACATGATAGATAAAAAACTCCTAATCATGTAGTGGAGTGAAACTGCGTCCTCAGCAGAGAGGCACACTCAGCTTGCGCTTGGCCACATCGCTGGACCGTTGTAAAACCAAAGCTAGCAGCCATGCGAAAGGGGGACTCCACTCATTTAGAGATGGATGTAAGCATCACAACATGTTTCGGCGGTGCTTTCACCTTAATCCACCCTTTGTGAGGATGCAGCATTGCTCCACTACACTCATTATGAAGCTGTCTATCTATGTGAATCTTGTAAGTGCAATTTTATCATTTTTTTATCAGAAGCTTTTAAATTGTTTTACGCTATTTGAGCGATCTGCCTTCTTTCTCCTCACAAAACTGATGTCTGGATACAGCAAAGTAACACAGTTCTGTTAGGTTTGGTAAAATAATTGCACAATAAGAGCCTCTCATTGATAACAGAACATATTTGCATTGTATAATATTCAATGTAAACAACGGTAATGACATGACTGTATTTTAAAACAAATTCAGCAGTAGCCGTGTTTTTGCTGAAATGCTGAAAACATCAGCAGGAAGATTGGAATGATTTACAACCAAAGATTGGAGACAGGGCTGGTTCTAAACCGGCACATATGAGGGGGCAGACAGAAATATGAGGGGGGGGGGGCATCATGTGTACACACGAGGGCTAAGCGTGCTGGGGGTGGAGGGTGCTAGTGAGAGGTAAGACTCCTGTGGGAGGGGGGTGCTAATGAGGGGTAATAATTCTGGGGGAGGGGGTGCTAATGAGGGGTAAGAGTGCTGGGGAGGGGGTGTTAATGAGAGCTAAGCTGTTGGAGGAGAGGGGTTTAATTAAAAGCATGAGGGGTGATTAAGGGTGCAGGTGGGTGACAGAGTTAATTGGGTTGGGAACTGTGTGAGGCTACTACTGCTAATAGTTAGGTGCAGAGAGAGAGAGGGAATTGCTGGTAGGCTGCAGAGGGGAAGGGTGGAGAGATGCAAGGAAAGGAGTTGATGTAGGGCAGCACGGTGGCGTAGTGGTTAGCTCTCTCACCTTGCAGCGCTGGGTCCCTAGCCAGGGTACTATCTGCAAAGAGTTTGTATGTTCTCTCCGTGTCTGCGTGACTTTCCTCCGGGCACTCCGGTTTCCTCCCACATAACAAAAACATACAGATAAGTTAATTGGCTCCCCCTAAAAAAAATTTGGCCCTAGACCATAGTACTTACACTACATAATATAGACATATGGCAATGGTAGGGATTAGATTGTGAGCTCCTTTGAGGGACAGTTAGTGACAAGACAATATATATAGACACTGTACAGCGCTGTGTAATATGTCAGCGCTATATAAATAATAAATACTAAATAATAAATGTAGAGGGAGATGAAGTAGTGAGGGCTTACTCAGTTTTGAATTCTCCCACTCTGCTCTCTACTCTGATGTGCAGGGGGCAGTGCTTAATCCCACATTGTCAGCCAGACATGAAAAATCTTCCTTGGCTGTCCACTGTGCAGTAAACTGTGGGGACGAAAGAGGAGCAGAGCCAAAGATTTCTGGGGGCAGGGCTTATTATTACGTGGGTGGCCAGACATGAATCCTCTCGGCTCTCCCCCAGATGCCTGCTCTACTGTGAATTGCGGAGACGGCAGAGGAAGGCAGAGGACTCAATTCATGTGCATGTGAGGGGCGGTGCTGAAGAGGTCTGCAGGCAGGGCAGGCCAGTGAGCACATAGCCTGTCTCTGTGTCTCCGGGAGCCTCTCTTTTTATTATATAATTTTTTATATAATTTTTTTTATGTGTATTTAAAAATGCTAAAATAGAACGCACATTGGGCGCCTCCATCCTACCCATTACCAAATATGGTGTGTGCATGTGATTGTATCACAAAGCAACATGCACAATGTGAAAGTAGCCTAAATGTTTTTCTTGTTCAATTTCCAATCCAATGACAGTTCAAAATGTTCCCATTTAAAGGCAGACAATGATAAGTCCTTCCACGCATATGCTGGACCCTTTTATGTCCTAAAAATAGGCAAAAAGCTATGACTTGCTGATTAGGCAATTTCCCAATGTACCGTCATCACCACCCATCTAGGGCACCAATTTGTAGTGTGCTGACAGGTGCAGTGTGCATGTATGAGCATGCTTAAGCTTGCTTCTTGTACTGTCCTATGCAGCTACTTAACTGCTTAGACAGAGACAACTTTTTTCTAATTTTGGTTCTGTACATTACCACAATGAATTTTAAATGGAACAAGTCAGATGCAGGTGAAGTGCAGACTTTCAGCTTTAATTCAGTGGGGTGAACAAAACAGTTGCATAAAAACATGAGGCAAGTAAAGCAACTACTCGCCATTTGATGCCCATTTTCTTAATGCAAAGTTTGTAGCTGTGTTTCAGAAACTAATTTCTGAATATTTGGCTCCAAATTCACTAATCACTTGTGTCCTCCTTTGTCTTTGCTGTGTCCACCTATGTCCCCTTGTGTCTTCCTTTGTCCTTGCTGTGTCCCTGACTCCACCTCTATTCCCTTGTGTCCTCCTCTGTCCCCTTGTGTCCTCCTTTGGCCTTGCTGTATCCCCTTGTTGCCCTGTCTGTCCATCTGTCCTTTCAGTGTCCACCAGTATAATTTCTGTCCCCCCTCTGTCATTTCAGTACCCCCCTGTGTCCTTTCCGCCCCCCCCCCCCCTTTTAAAAAGTGTCCCGTGTCCTCTATGTTTATTCCTCTTTAATAAGTATCCCCCTGTATCCTGGCTGTCTCCCCCTCTGTAAAAAGTCTCCCCCTGTGTCCTGTCTCCCCCTCTTTAAAATGTGTACCCCTGTGTCCTGTCTCCTCTCTTTACAAAGTGTCCCTGTGCCACGATCATTCACCTTCTGTCCGAAGCTTACGTGTGTGTGAGTAACTTCTGAGGCTATCTTCACATCCCTGCAACCTGATTGGCGGGGCGCACTTTCAATCAAGAGTGCAGGGATCTGAAGGCAGCCTCTTAAGTTACTTACATGGGCTGAAGCTCTGCGATCGCTGCACAGCGTAGTCAGGACACTGGGACTGCACAGTGTTGCCGAGAATGCCGTTCATGACCCAACCCACTACCCGGCAGTGATCATCCTCCTCCTCACATCCTCAGCACTCGCAGGAGCAATGGCCGGGCCACACAAGTCAGCTGTGTAGGCCACAAATTGCCTGCGGGCCGTAGGTTGGGAAACCCTGAATAAGATGTTTTCCACTGTGACCGTTTCTCTCAGATCAGTATGAGAATAGACCCATATTTATTTATTTTATTTATTTAAATAGTGCTGACATACTGTATTACACAGCGCTGTACAGAGTATATTGTCTTGTCACTAACTGTCCCTCAGAGGAGCTCACAATCTAGTCCCTACCATACCCATATGTTTATGTATGTATCGTGTAGTGCATGTATCACAGTCTAGGGCCAATTTTAGGGGGAGGCCATTTAATTTATCTGTATGTTTTTAGGGATGTGGGAGGAAACCCGAGTGCCCGGAGGAAACCCACACAGACACGAGGAGAACATACAAACTCCTTGCGTATCCAGCGCTGCAAGGCAAGAGCACTAAGCACTACGCCACCATATTGCCCATATGCAATTAAGTTTTTATCCTGAGTTTTCTCCTTAGAGATTATTTTTTATCTTATATTTAAAATACCCTTTCAGCACTCTGCAATTGAAAAAGTAAAAGAAAAAGTATTATTACAATTATTTTTGAGTATTTTCTTGCTTGTGGTTAAAAAAGCATTTTATAGACAAGTTTGAAAATATCACCTAGGAGAAAACTCAGAAAAAAAAAAAAAAAAGCTAATTGCATATGGGCCATAGTCCCTATATTTAAAAAGGAGGAAGAGGTAAGGAGACAAATTAAATCTGTCTGTGCACTTATCAATTTCCATCCAATGTTCCAAAATGATGGTTTCATTTCTGAAAATAATCAATTCAGAAGGAATCGATTCCTACCATACACTGCACATCAATTTCCAATAGATTCCAGCAGGGAATATATTGAAGATCATTCGAACGGCAGAGTTCAGTTCGGGTCATAAAAAGTTTGATTGCCCTGAATCTAACAATGCACTGACCTCACCCCCGAACCAACCTACATTTTCAACCTATGCGATCAATACGCTCAATCAATTTTCAAATTGTCATACCAATCAAAAATCAATCGATATAACATTTTGGAGAACCGTTTTCCAGCAGATGAATTGAATGTGCAGGGAATTGAATGGGAAAATCAATGCGTATGGACACCTTTATTCTACAAATTATTATTTTCCAGTCGTCATTTTACTGCAGTCTTGAATATGTTGCTATGGAATAATGTGCTTTATTTACTTTTTTTTTTTTTACACAAGATCCACTGGTTAAAAATTAAACTGTGGTAAATGCATTGTCTAATTTGCAAAAACATTAAAAAAAATACTAAAGCCTGGGAAAAAAAAGGAAAATTTGGTTCTTTCAGTAAGAAACCTGTCAGCTAATAGAGTGACATACAATAAAATTAAAAGCTAGCGAGGTAGACATTCTTTCAAAATAAGGCCAGACATATTTCAAATAATTTCTTGTGTTGTTTACAGAACAGATAAGGATAATTGGTGACAAAGCAGCATCTGTATATGTTTATAATCAATAATTACGTGCAAACAAGTAATTATGGTATCAATATCGATAATCTTCAAATCATGTTCTATGCCAACCCTCTGGGCCTCACAAAAAAAACAAAAACCTCCAGGATTGAAAGCCTGGATGGTGAAGAATGAGTCTCCCTTATCAGTCTTCTGCAGATTCTCTAACTCTCTTATCTGCAAAGCACAGATTACTTGCCTGATCTCCTCTCCAAGCTGAGTACAAGTCAAAAGATGCTTGGTGCTTTTTTTTTTAAGCACATTGTGGGTAAAACGCACATTTTCCAGCCAGATAAATCAATTAATGTGATGCAGAGCTGCTTCCATTTTCTTTACGTTTTCTTTATGTGTATGCAGCCATCCTTTACATTTCTCTGTACATAAAGGTTATAAGAGCATCTAAGAGACCTTAGAAGAGGACTTTACTGTATTGCAGGTGCAGTATTTCAGAACAATGTTAGCGGGCCAATCCGCCGCAGTCTCCTCCCGTCTTTCTGTGCATTAGGACCTCTCCCCTTGTGTGGGACACTTTGTTTTCATCGCCCTTTTCTTTCCAATGCACGACAGTGCAGCTAATCTGATTATGTAAATTTTTACTTCATAAACCAAGACACAGGGTCCTTTGCAAGCAGAAAAGGAAGAAGAGTGTGGCTCAAGGGGCCTTGTAGTGGGAGAAGAAGGGGGGCACAACAATAAGTTCCAATTGGTTAAGAAAACATCTTCTGTTTCAGTGAACACAGCACTTACTGGGAAGTCTACATAGCTCTTGAAAGTCTTGAGTGTTAAAATGACAACACGCATGCCACTAGATATGAGGTAGACTACGCCATTCCGTGTTTAGAAGCAAATAAATGATGTGAGCTGTTAACTGGAACAATACTATATACAATCATGTCTATTTCATAAAGGCTGCGACAGGATGGTTTAAAATATTTTTAAATACCCACCACTAGGCTCGAATCTCTATATATACTCTGATACCTTAGTTGAGTGCCCAGATGCTGCCATTTTGTTTTGAACCACATTTCTGCAGCCAATAAAAAGCTTCCAAATGAACGGGATAACAGTAGGCTCTGTGGGCTGGCCTTGCAACTCCTTGGCTCAGCATCAGTGCTGCTAATCAGAATTCCGGATATCCGGGTAAACCGGATATCCGAACTTTTTTACGCTATCCGATTCGGAATTCAGATTCCGGATTTTTTTAAATCTGGCTAGCTATCTGCTGATATTTGACCACATAACCCGGATATCCGCGGATATTGCAGATATCCGGATCCGAAATACTGTAAATAAGGAAATTACATCCTGGAGCCAATCAGAGGGCTCCCAGCAGAAGCCCTGGCAACCAATCACAGGGTGGAACCCTGGCCAGCCCCACCTGACCTCATTGAGCCAATCAGAGGGCTCCCAGCCTAAACCCTGGCACCCAATCACAGAAAGTAACACTGGCCAGCCCCCCTGTATATGAAGGAGGGCTGCCATGATGAGACATATCGTTTTAGCTTGCTGAATGCTCACTGAGAGACATGCTCCAGTGCTAGTGGCCTACCAAGGGGTGTACACAGTTATAAACCTAAAGCTGTTCAGTGATTAACCCCTTCACTACTATCACTACACTATTGTTAAATCGTTAATTAGCTTGATTGATGTCAGAGTGTGTGCTCCAGTGCAGCTGGGGCTAGTAGCAAGGGCTGTACACAGTGATAGGCTGTTCAGTGATTCACCCCTTCACTACTATCACTACACTATTGTTAAATCATTAATTAGCTTGATTGATATTCATTGTATGACAGCCAGAGTGTGTGCTCTAGTGCTGCTGGCCTAGCAGTGATAAACAGAAAGCTCTTCAGTGATTAACCCCTTTACTATCACTACACTATTGTTAAATCATTAATTAGCTTGATGTAATTTGTGTGACAGTCAGAGTGTGTGCTGCAGGCAGCTGCTATGTGTCTGTGTGTGTGCTGTGCACAGACCAGGCCAGCTGCTGCCTGCTGGCCAGGTATTAGCCTTAGGTATAGTTTAGGGATTAGGGGATAGGATTACTGTGTTATTGTGTAGTTAGTACTGTAGAACTGCAGTCAGTGCTAGTAGTTGTTAGAGTAGTAGTACTACTATGTTAGCTTTCTACAGAACTGCTGTGCTGTGAGCAGTGGCAGTGTGACAGTTAGTGTGCACTAGTGTCTTCTCCTCTGCTGTCTGACTGTCACTCGGCACTTGGCACGTGTCTTTTGGCAAGTGCCACGTGGCAAGTGACACTTGGCAAGTGACACGTGACACTTGGCAAGTGCCAAGTGACACATGCTAAGTGCCAATTGCAATGTGCCACGTCCGGCATGCTCCTGGCACACAATACACCTGCTGCTGCTGCATTGCCCTGCTCCTGCTGCCTGTGCAGCTTCCAACGCCAGGCCAGGGTGCCACAGGCCACTGATACCACCTATATTTAACCCAAAACACAATTGCTGCATAATTTTTTGGATGTGTCTTGGCTGAAAACTGTCATGTCCCAGTTGTGCGGTTGGACTTTGGACACAATGTGGGCTGCACGACCGCTGTCTGGAACCTAGGCCTAATGTTAATTGACAGCCATTTTTTTTTTTTGGGGGGGGATTTTAAATCCCCACATCATCAATTAGTGTTCCCCTTTAAAAAATAATTATGCTACATGACTCATATACCCTAAAAAACGTTTTTAAAGCAATTTAAAGGCCACTTCCGGTTCTCTATCCGGATATCCGAATCTGCCGGATACTAGGGTCGGATATCTGATTCGGATCGGAAAATTTTGAACTCAGATATCTGACCCGCCTTTTAACGGGACTCCTGGTATCAGCTAATCAAAGAGCTACGTAGGAAAAAAAATGTATTGGGTTTTAAATCATAAATAGTATTAGTTTCCTAATATAACAAAATAACCAATTATTTTTGTACACCAGTCTAGTTTTTTTTTTAAATTCTACAGTAACTGCCTTATTGGCATGCTAGTCTACTTAGGGAAATGTTTTGTTTTTTTTAAATAGTAATTACCCGTACATTCTGTCAAAACTAAAGTAGCCTACTTGTATAATGCTTTTTTTTGTGCGAAAGGAAAAAAATATTTTTCTTCTGTCCAGCCTCTGGCTAAGAGAGCAACTCCCTTTTCTGCAGTGAAAATACTGATCTAGACTAGGACAATGTTTTGTGTATCTTGACTGGCAGTTAGTATGCATGCATACATGGAGCTTTTTCAAAGCTAATCTGTAGGCAGGGGATGTCAGAAAAATTTTTTTTTCTAATCAGTTTAACCGCATCATGTTAGCTAGGAATTTTGTGTGCAATTGATTCATCCGGGAGCTGGAGTCCTTCTTGAGAATGGTAACCTACATCTGAATATTAGCTAGGAGTAAACAAGGAGAGTAAGAGAAGATAGCCAAGGTAACAGCTAGATTTTACCAGGCCCCATGGTTTAGTGCTAGAAGAATGAGTAAAGGTTGCCATACACTTATAGATTTGCAGCAGATTCGACCATCAGATAGATTTCTGTCAGATGCCTGTCAAGTCGAATCTGATGTGTGCCACACACTAGGAACAGATTTCCAATAGATTTCAGAATTAAATCTATTGTAAATCTATTTGAAATCGATCTAAATGCATTACTGGACCATTAGATCTAATGCAACTCTATGGGCCATCAATATGCTGCCAGCAGCAGATCGACCTAGAATCAGCCACAAATCGATCGACAGATTTGATAGAATCGATTTCTGATTGATTCCATAGAATCGATCGATCAATGGCTGAAATCGACCAGTGTATGGGCCCCTTAATTAAGAGGAACTTACTTTTATTGGTTTGGGCTAGGGTTAGAGAAAGGAAGGTGGTAATGTGAATAAGGTAAGTTAGAGTTAGGCATGAGGAGTAGGTTAATAATAAGGTGGGGAGGTTACTATTCGGCATCAGGGAAATGCTAGCATTAAGGGGAAGGTTAAAGTTTTCGTTGGCTGAATAATGAGGACAAATGAAAACGCTGCTAAAAAAAATGCCATCGCATAGTTAGAGTGCATGCCAAATTGAAGCATACACCTCATGGATTCTACATCTATTTCTTCTCTATCACAGTAGGAAGACAGGTACTGTGGATACAGGGCTTGCTTACTTTCAGTGGTGCATCTGTCTCACTTCAGGCCATTTCACTTTTATGAATGAAGCACTGAAGACAGCTATGGCAAAAATGCCCCAACACAGAAGTGAATGCTGCCAGCCCTCCCACATTGCTTGCCACTGGGATTACATTGTAATGAGTGCAATTCCTAATCATTGGGTGTGGACCACCTAAGTAAGTGTTTAGTTTGAGGATTCTAGAGGTTTTAATAGTGTTATGAGAAAAGTATTTTACATTAGATTTCAAGTTACAAGGAAAGTTGTAGTTGATTACATATGGCCTCAATTCACAGAGCTTTATTGTAATGATCTGCTCTGCTGTCTGCACAGGCAGACAGCTTTTTGACCATTTTGTAGCTCTGAGTGTTGCAGGTCTCCGGAAAGGATTGGTGGACACACATACATTCTGTCTCTGTGCTCTCTCTCTTTAAGGGCTATCTTGCACTGCATTGCTTCAACTCGTACAATTCCCATCTGGCATCTGTGGCAGGGCAGAGGCTGTGTTCCTCTGCACTCCACAGCTCCATCTGCCGGTGGGAATTTCCCTCTACAGGTGCATAGCACCATAGCTAGGTTCTGTTAAAGTACACGCTTGTGGAGGATTTACGCAGTGTCAGCGCGCATCTTGTGCGCTGACCACAGAAATAATTCCGCAATCATTACAGTATGACCAGCCAAACCAAAATTCTCAGTGTAGAGGGAATGTTCGATTTGTCTCAGGTTTCATTGCCCAAGGCAAAAGCATACGTGGATCCTATTATAGGCAGAATTATACATTATATTAAAGCTGTAAGAAAGTCTATGCTTGTTTCTGATCCCAACCCGTATGAGTGTTTCTTTGATACAGGGTTGTTTGAGCCTCCATTCGCTCCGTGGGAGATTGGGACTTTGATTGAGGAGTTTGAGTTTGATTGGAAGGCGTTTTGCGATTTTTACATCGCAAAAAGCGAAGTGATTCTTAATGCTTGTATTGAGTCTGTGTACGCTTTGATTGGATCTGATGAGTGTGATGAATGTTTTTTGGATCCGCTGATTTGTGTGTGGCAGACCATTTTGGACGAATTGCACACACACCAACCAATTGACTCCAATAAAGCGACACCGTTGTCTGACGATTGTTCTTGCCTTTCTGGGGTAAAGCAAGTGAGTTTAGACACTGTGCGATCTGAAATGAATGGGTGTACTACTGTGGTTGACACCTGTGTGAATCTTGAAAGATTCTCTCCTGCTTGTGTGGAGTTTGAATCTGTGCGGTCTGATGCCTGTTTCTCAGGCGTTCCGGCAGATTATGATCAACATGATTGTGTCAGTTTTGTAAAAAAATGTGTGGGATCCCTTGTCATTTAAAAACAGATTTTTTTTTCTCCCAGTGATTCTGTGAGATCTCCCATCTATGATCCTGCTATGGGAAAAATTCCTAAACTATGCGAACTCAAGAGTAATGTTAATATGACTGATAAAGTTTCTCATGTTGGTGTCACAACCTCTTCTGCAAATAAATCTATGTCTCGCTCTGTTCACACCTGTAAATGCATGTTGCCAGATGACAGTTGTTTCAGTGTTTCTGTCCTGAACACTTTGCAGTCTGCTCCACAGATTGCGGAGGCTTGCGCTTTGGAAGCCTCAGTTTCACAACCTAAAGCGATCTTGGATTCGCAAATTTTGCGTTCTGTCTCCTCGGATTCGACATTGTTAGCCGAGTCTAGGGGTGAGACAGCACTTTGGTTTTGCGAATCTGATACTGAGGAAAGTAATGACTTTCCACCCTGTACTCTGGATGAGTCAATATTACCTTGCAATGAACCTCCTGCAGGGAGCCCAGAGGCTCCTCTAGGTATTGCAGTTAATTGCATCTGTTGTTCTGCCATTTCAGAATTGCAGTCTGGTTTGACTGCTATGAAGGCTTCTGCCTGCAGTGAGACTAGACTCAGGGAGTCAGTGTTGGTCTCACTGGATATTCCTATGCATCTTATTCTGGAAGATGAAATTCAGTCCCAGTGTATGGTAAAACCATCCCTGGGACATCTGCCCTGTCCGCAGAAGGTATTTGATGTGCGGCCCAGTAACATGGATAGTTCAGAATCCTTGTCAGAAAACTAATGATGTTCCTGAAGTTTTGTTCGATGTTCTGGAGGTCTCCGAGTTCCTCCCAAAGGGTGCAGAACTTTTAGGAGGGGCCTCCTGCCCCGCAGGGCCATTTGAGGTTTTGCCTACTTCAGTAGGCATTGCTGCTATACTGACTACCTGTGCAGCTCTTGTGGAGCTCCAGTCATGCGTAGTCCATGATGAGTTCTGGTTGGATACAATTACAGTCATAGAGACTTCTAAGTCTGAGTCCAAGTCTGCTTTTGAAAGACCTGTGCTTGTGACCACTACTCGTGATGATTTTTTGCCCGGTCCTGGTTTTGGTCTTGTCGTGACGAACTCGGAGGTCGGCAGTTCCTCGACATGTCCTGAGGTTTCTCTTGTGCTAGTGTACCCCGATGTGCTCTGTGACCCAGAAAGCCCAAGTGTGTCTCGGTTACCAGCATGCTCAGATGCTTCCTCGGTGGAGACATGTTCTGATATTGCCTGCCTGCCCAGAAGTGGTCCCTGAATGCCCTGATCTTGATGGTTGTCCTGGTAATCCTGAATCCGGAATTGTCATAGGTTCCATAGGGGTTCTTGGTAGTTCTCCATGTGAGCCTGGTGAGCATTCTGGCCTCTTGGGATCTCTACGGAGCTTCAAAGTGTTCTGGGAGATTCTGGGAGAAATTTTTCTTGGTACCCTGGATGGGATCAACAGTGGCTTCTCTGTTGAAAGGGATACTTCAAATGGCTATTGTGGCAGATTTGGTATTCTTGGACGGTCCCTGGAAGGTGGTGGGTATTGCTTGGAGGGTATCGATGGGTTCTTCTCTGGCATTCACAGTTCTGATGGGTGTTACGCTGAGACTTGTAGTACTGATGTGCATGTTTTGGTGGTTTCTGCTTCTGACGAGGTCGGTTTCGGGAAGATTGACCTTCATGAGTGTTCAGTCAGATATTTTTTTTTTTGGGGAACTATAAGTTTTGAGAGACGTCTGGAAGCCGTCCCTGGGGGGGGGGGGGGGGGGGGTTACTGTAATGATCTGCTCTGCTGTCTGCACAGGCAGACAGCTTTTTGACCATTTTGTAGCTCTGAGCGTTGCAGGTCTCTGGAAAGGAGACCTGTCTTCACTCTGCAACTTGCTGAGCTGCTGTTCTGGGGAGGAATTTGCATCCACTTGTCATGCAAATTGCTTAGCTGCTTCCTCTGATGGCTTGCAGTATACAAACCATTTCTTCCCAGAATTCCTTGCTGGTCATGATGGTTTGTTCCTGCTGACTTACCTGGAGTCTCAGCCTTTGCTAATCGTTTGTTAAGATTATCTTAGAGTAATTCCTTGGGAGTGCACTAGGCATTTCTTCTAGCGTAGTCAGGTTGTATTATCTGTTTGCCTTGTACTGTCTATCTGTTGTGATTGTCTTGTCGCCAGCGGCGGTCGACAGGAAATCGTTCTGTCTGTTGGGATCGCATTCGCCCTAGTGGTAGTGGCGGTGGTTCCTTCTGTATTCTGCCTTAGGGGTGCTAACCAGAGCAGCGGTTGCTACTGGTAGCCCCATCTGTCTGTCTGTCTGGATTGCATTTGCCCTAGCGGTAGTGGCGGTGGTTCCTTCTGTACTCTGTCTGGGAGTGTAGGCCAGAGCTGCGGTTGTTGCTGGCTACTCCTTCTCTCTGTCTTGTCTGGTACGAACGCTTGCTGTAGGCTCGGTGAGGTAACCGTTTAGCAAGCGTTCGCGTTCTCTATTTCGTGTTTGTGTTACATTGGTTAGTTAGGGTGGCACGCTTATCACTGGGCGCCTAACGCGCGGTGATCGTGTCTTTAACGCAATCGCTGTTGTAAATGAGTGCGGAGTTCGCGTTTAGCTAGCGTTTGTTATTTTCTTTGACGTTCTGATCATTGTTATTTGCTATGTCTTTCTTGCTACACTTGTGTTCTGTCTGATTCGGTCTTGTGTCACTATTGGCAATCGCCACTCTTGCGATTGCGTTCCCACTTCGTTTCCGCTGTTGTGTGTTCACCATCGCTGGGTGGCGACTAGATTGGTGGACACACATACATTCTGTCTCTGTGCTCTCTCTCTTTAAGGGCTATCTTGCCCTGCATTGCTTCAACTCGTACAATTCCCATCTGGCATCTGTGGCAGGGCAGAGGCTGTGTTCCTCTGCACTCCACAGCTCCATCTGCTGGTGGGAATTTCCCTCCACAGGTGCATAGCACCATAGCTGGGTTCTGTTAAATTACACGCTTGTGGAGGATTTCCGCAGTGTCAGCGCGCATCTTGTGCGCTGACCACGGAAATAATTCCGCAATCGTTACATTTATCAAACACTTTGATAATTTTCCTCATGGGTAAAATCTAATTTTGAATTCACTAAGGTGTTATAGATTTATTGATCATTTCATCGATAATCTATTCAATAAATCTATAACACCTTAGTGAATTCAAAATTAGATTTTACCCATGAGGAAAATTATCAAATGTTTGATAAAGTGTTTGATAAAGCTCTGTGATTTGAGGCCATAAGGGTAAGGGGCACAGCAGGTAGGCTGTAAAAGGAACTGTTGGCTCAGTAGCCAACAGTGCCAAGCTGCCATTTCCATGGTGATTCATATGCTGTATGGCTGTATGGAGGCAGACTGATTCTCTTGAGTACACATTTACAGTCACTGCCAAAAGTTTTGAGAATTGCACAAATACTTGTTTTCACTCTAAGTTTGCAGCTTCAGAAGATATGATGGCAGTTTGCATATACTGCAAAATATTATAAAAAGTGGTCACAAGAAATGCAAAGTCCTTCATTGCAATGCAAATGAACATACAGTAAGGCTACTTTCACACCAAGATGTTGCGTTTTAGGGGACGCTATGGTCGCATAACGTGCCCCTAACGCAACGCGTGGTGGTGTTGAATTTGGATGTCAGATTGAGCCGCATTATGTGGCTCTCAAAGCAGCTACTCCAGGATAGTGATGGGAAGTCCGGATCTTTTTAAGGTTTCGGATCATTAAAATCGGATCATTGAAAAGATCCGGATCTTTGAACCGAATCATTTGAATCGTTTTACTAGGGAAGCACTAGTCACCACAGTGCAGTGAATATTAATTAGCCATGTGGCTAGTCACTGAGCATGTGCAAACAATCTAACGCAGCTCTATAGGGGTGTAACGTACAGCATACTGCACTTTCATTTAACGTGCAGCGTTATACCCTAAAGCAACGTGTGCACTGTAAACAGCACATTCATTTTACAGTGCTGTGAGTTAGGCTGCGTTACTAGCTGCTGTAACGTGGGACTTTAACGTCCCACTGTGAAACCAGCCTAATACCAAATGAACTTCTGTCATGGTGATTGAGTTAGAATGGCAGACTTTGACCCTTATTCACATTTTCTCCTTAGTTTTCTCCTGGGAGATAATGTTTAATCCTTTACTTAAAATACATTTTCAACACTCTGCAACTGAAGAAGTATTGAAAGTAGGTGAAAAAGTACTGTAAAATGATTATGAGAATTGTCTTGTTTGATGTGGGATTAAAAGGCATGTTGTTAATAAAGTGTGAAAATATAATTTAGGAGGAAACTTAGGAGAAAAAAAAATGAATTGAATAAGGGCCTGGATGCATGAAATAATTGTTCTTCATCTGTTAACCATGGTTACCTGCAAGGAGACATGTGCAGTCATCATTGCGTTGCATAAAAAGGGGCTTCACAGGCATGGATATTACTGCACCAAAAAGAACCATCGCATCATCAAGAACTTCAAGGGGAGATTTCAATTATTGTGAAGAAGGCTTCAGGGCGCCCAAGTCTAGCAAGTGCTAGGACTGTCTCCTAAAGTTGATTCAGCTGTGGTACCTGGGTACCACCAGTGCAGAGCTTAATCAGGAATGGCAGCAGGTAGGTGTTAGTGCATCTGCACACACAGTTTGTTGAACACCTTTGAAGGACGGCCTGGGTGTCAAGAAGCACAGCAAAGGAGTCACTTCTCTCCAAGAAAATCATAAGAGACAAGGAGATATTCTGAAAACAGTACAGGGATTGAACTGCTGCGAAAATGTTCTCTGTGCGTGACCCCACTTCCTCAGGCAGTTCAGATAGGAGTATATAGCATTTGCTGTTCGGGTCTGTACTAAGCGCCTCTGGTTATTGAACTGATCATCTGTCATTACTGAATGATGTTACCAACTCAGAACTTGTAAGCAGATCAGGTGATCTGATCCTTCTAGCTGCATGCTTGTTGCATATGTCTGGCTCAAACACAAACTAAACCGACAGCCAGACAGTTGGCATCCTCTAAAAACAGAATAAATGTGGTAGCTTCCATACTTCTCTCTCATTCCTTTAAACCAGCAGCAGAATCAGGCATGCACAAGGTATACCTATGCTCAAGCTATACAGGGAGCCATGTAAAAGCAGGTTGGACAAGTGTCTGCATAGTACCTCCTTCAAACACCCTCTGTACCCCAACCACACCACATATGTTTCGGAAGCTGTGTTTTGTTTTTTTTAAGTCTGTGTGTGAGGCAAATGGCAAAATGTAAATGTGAAGAAATCCATTCCACTAGTTTTAAAAGCAATAAGGTAGTGCTATTTCTTCATCATACACAAGACAGCTGCAGTTGAAACTATTAATGGACAGAGGTTAGTATTGCACCATGTAAGCAAACTGCACAGAGATATCAGTAGCTAGTTTTCACAGTCTGTTACAGCTGGGTGAAATACAGCACAACAGGTACAGAACAGTTCAATTAGCAGTATCCAGCCTCTGAAATAGGCATTACCCTCAAAGTATTTTTTGACTATATATTATTACTACTACACATCTGCTATATACTTTTCTGAGTTGTTTAATGTTATGTATTGTATCTGAATTTCCTGTAGTTATGATTTAACTAAGATCTGATTGTATTACAAAGGGCAAAAGGATACATGAAACTAATGAATCTTGGAAGCCTACTGTGCTTTTGTAGTACAGTAATCTTGATAGGATATGGATAGCCTGGATTGAATAAATTGTAATATTTCATGTTACTGCCTTGGGGATTGCAGGGGGTTTCCATGCCCTTACAAATGTACTCTAATTTCACTAGTAAGTAAGCTAAAAGAAGAAAGTCAAGTTTTGTTAAGGTCTCTATGTGGGTTTATTTTTAAGTTCTGTTATTAAATGTATTGTTAACGCTGTCTGATATCAAAATGCTTTAAAGAAGAACTTTACCGAAAGATAGTATTATGGGGGAAAAAATAAGACATTGCAAAGTGGGAAGATGAAAAATAGAAGATAGATCAAGAAATGACTGATACTCTTCATGTAATTCGTTCATGTTGTTTATGCCTGCAGGTCATTAACTTTACTGCTGGCAGACTATATACAGTATAAATATATGCACAGAGGGAGATACTGCTTGCTTGGCAGTTGGAAACAGACATTATTTCCCACAATGCAACAAAGAGAGCCATGGCCCTGACATCACACTGTGGGAGGGGTTTCACCAAAATAATAATAATAATCAGTGGCCTCTATTCACAAAGAGTTACCGCATGCGGTAACAAAGTGTCCGAAAATTACCGACTGAAGTATACCAAGTCCACATTAACAATGTTTTCTGCCTGAAATTACCATTTGCAGAAAAAGTGCGGTAAAAAGGTTATAAAAGTGCGGTAACATGTTGGTAAAAATTAGTTACTTTAGAGGTAAAAGTTCCGTAAAAAATGAAATTCATAATGAAAAAAGAGCACTTCTTTTTAATCTTTAACCTCCCTGGCGGTGCATTTCTGTCTGGAATTATGAGTCAAAAGCGGTACATTTTTTTCAAGAATTTTAGGCCTCCAACTCTTAAGTCATAACCCCCCAAAATATTCCAGAATAAAAGCCTGGTAGACACTCTGCTTATAAATAAAAGACTAGAACACAATTTTGTTGAATTAATTCAATTAATGAATAAACTTAAACTGTGGAATTGTACAAATAAGGCAGGCAGAGAGTAGTCGAAATCCAGGCAGACGTCGGTGTTGGCGGCAGGAAGAGAGTATTCAAAATCCAGGCAGACGTCGGTGTTGGCGGCAGGCAGAGAGTATTCAAAATCCAGGCAGACGTCGGTGTTGGCGGCAGGCAGAGAGTATTCAAAATCCAGGCAGACGTCGGTGCAGGCAGAAAGTAGTCGAAATTCAGGCAGACGTCAGTGCAGGCGGCAGGCAGAGAATAATCGAAATCCAGGCAGAAGTCGTGCAGGCGGAAGAATATATATTATATATATATTATTATATATATATACAGTGGTGTGAAAAACTATTTGCCCCCTTACTGATTTCTTATTCTTTTGCATGTTTGTCACACTTAAATGTTTCTGCTCATCAAAAACCATTAACTATTAGTCAAAGATAACATAATTGAACATGAAATGCAGTTTTAAATGATGGTTTTTATTATTTAGTGAGAAAAAAAACTCAAAACCTACATGGAGCTGTGTGAAAAAGAAATTGCCAGCTGAACCTAATAACTGGTTGGGCCACCCTTAGCAGCAATAACTGCAATCAAGCGTTTGCGATAACTTGCAACAAGTCTTTTACAGCGTTCTGGATGAATTTTGGCCCACTCATCTTTGCAGAATTGTTGTAATTCAGCTTTATTTGAGGGTATTCTAGCATGAACCGCCTTTTTAAGGTCATGCCACAACATCTCAATAGGATTCAGGTCAGGACTTTGACTAGGCCACTCCAAAGTCTTCATTTTGTTTTTCTTTAGCCATTCAGAGGTGGATTTGCTGGTGTGTTTTGGGTCATTGTCCTGCTGCAGCACCCATGATCGCTTCAGCTTGAGTTGATGAACAGATGGCCGGACATTCTCCTTCAGGATTTTTTGGTAGACAGTAGAATTCATGGTTCCATCTATCACAGCAAGCCTTCCAGGTCCTGAAGCAGCAAAACAACCCCAGACCATCACACTACCACCACCATATTTTATTGTTGGTATGATGGTCTTTTGCTGAAATGCTGTGTTACTGCTACGCTAGATGTAATGGGACACGCACCTTCCAAAAAGTTCAACTTTTGTCTCGTCGGTCCACAAAGGAATTTCCCCAAAAGTCTTGGCAATCATTGAGATGTTTTTTTAGCAAAATTGAGACGAGCCTTAATGTTTTTTTTGCTTAAAAGTGGTTTGCGCCTTGGATATCTACCATGCAGGCCGTTTTTGCCCAGTCTCTTTCTTTCGGTGGAGTCGTGAACACTGACCTTAATTGAGGCAAGTGAGGCCTGCAGTTCTTTAGATGTTGTCCTGGGGTCTTTTGTGGCCTCTCGGATGAGTTTTCTCTGCGCTCTTGGGGTAATATTGGTCGGCCGACCACTCCTGGGAAGGTTCATCACTGTTCCATGTTTTTGCCATTTGTGGATAATGGCTCTCACTGTGGTTTGCTGGAGTCCCGAAGCTTTAGAAATGGCTTTATAACCTTGATAGATCTCAATTACAGTACTTTTGTTCTCATTTGTTCCTGAATTTCTTGGGATCTTGGCATGATGTCTAGCTTTTGAGGTGCTTTTGGTCTACTTCTCTGTGTCAGATAGCTCCTATTTAAGTGATTTCTTGATTGAAACAGGTTTGGCAGTAATCAGGCCTGGGGTTGACTACAGAAATTGGACTCAGGTGTGATAAACCACAGTTAAGTTATTTTTTAACAAGGGGGGCAATCACTTTTTCACACAGGGCCATGTAGATTTGGAGTTTTTTTTCTCACTAAATAATAAATACCATCATTTAAAACTGCATTTCATGTTCAATTATGTTATCTTTGACTAATAGTTAACGGTTTTTGATGAGCAGAAACATTTAAGTGTGACAAACATGCAAAAGAATAAGAAATCAGGAAGGGGGCAAATAGTTTTTCACACCACTGTATATATATATATATATATATATATATATATATATAGACAGCTATCGGGAGGATTTGGTTGGGAAAGTCCAGGACGGGGTTTATGTCTCACCCAGGTTCAGGTATTTTGCATCCCTGTTCCCTTGATGCAGCTCAGGTTTTGCTGCATGCATGCAGTAATGAGATGGGCTGGGTTTCCTGCAGGGAAAAAACTTGATTAGATGCAGGCTGTCAGTCTGATATTGCTCTCTGCCAGGGACTGACTTACGCTGGGTCAGGAGAGCTGCTTGAAAAGGTAACTAAAAGACTGTTGTTTCAGTTGTGAGTTAAAAATTGCTGAAGAGAGTACTAGACTCTCTGTAGCTGTTAGACAGGGAAATACCTGTGTGTGGATTAGCAGCCTAAGTGGCAGGATTTTGTTTGATGTTTTGTTTTGCCATTTTACTCACCTGTAAATAGTGTGCATAGCTGTAAATAAAACTCCTCGTTGCTGTTTGAAAACTACCGGAGCCTGCTGTGCCTATGTGATATGTGTTGTGGGATTCATCCCAGGGGGCCCAGCACCCTGCTACCTACTTAATCCCTTACTATACACACACACACACACACACACACACACACTTAATCCCTTACTATATACACACACACACACACACACACACACACCTAATCCCTTACTATATACACACACACACACACACACACACACACACACACACACACACACACTTAATCCCTTACTATACACACACACACACACACACACACTTAATCCCTTACTATATACACACACACACACACACACACTTAATCCCTTACTATATACACACACACACACTTAATCCCTTACTATATACACACACACACACCTGTATATGTATGTATGTATGTATATATGTGTGTGTATACACACACACACACACACACACACACACACACACACCTTACTTCTCTTTCATACCTTTAAAAAAAGTTCAGGTCCAGTGGCTTTAATGGATGTGATCTTCGCACTTTGATTGGCCGAATAGGATGCCTGTCACATGCCTGGCACTGTTGCTTGTGAATTTTCGCCAAAGTCATTTTCACATTGAAAATTTGCAAAAAAAAATTTCACAGCGGAAATGCACAAAAAGTGTGAAATTTTTAGCAAATGATCACATCACAAATGACAAATGATTTTTGATGGCATTTTTGCTTGAAAGTTGAAATTTACCTTTATTTTTGCAAACGTTAATGTGAAAAAAATTTCACTCATCACTGGTGCCTGGCCTTTAGCAGGACAAAGAAAAGTGTAAATGGCAGCTTTGCAGATACAGAGTTGGAAAGGAATAGAACAAGTATGTAAGAATAATGACTTATCCTTCTAAAATGGTTTGGAACTTAAGCATGGGATGTACTGAACAGGATTAATAGAAAAAGAACAAAAACAAAAACAAAGCCAGCAGCTTTGGGATTTAATAGGATCAGCAAGAGAACCTGCAAACGATGAGGAAAAAAAAAGCTAAATTTCATTACAACTTTCATTAATGTCTGCGCTCCAACAGAGGATACTAATGAAGACGAAGTGGAAGTGTCTTACAGCAAACTGTAGAAGGTATGCATTAAAGTTGCAAAACATGATTCACTGTTAATCCTTAGTGATTTTAACTACTCTGGCGGTCTGATTCTTTCCTGGATTTTAGGGTTTAAAAAGTGGTGCAATTTTTTTGCAGGCTTTCAGACCCTAAAACCAGAAAAAAAATCATGCTGTTAGAGAGCCTGCAGCAGCCCCTGCACTTACTCACCTCCCTGGGATCCATAGCTGCAGTTCTTCTCCATCCTCCTCCGGGTGGCACTGTAACCCTGTAGTGAGATCGCCATCTGTAAGCATGATGACAAACGGTGATCTCAATCGAGGGATACAGAGACTCTGAGGACAGGAAGGAGAATGGCTGCCAGTGTTTGGATTCCGGGGAGGTGTGTTAACTTGACTTGTGATAACCGCCAAGGAGGTTAAAAGGAACCTAAGATGGGGCCACACCTCTGGCCTGATCGCTCCCACGCCGTCCTCTTGTGACTCCCCGTTTACCCACAATTGGCCCCAGAAAGTCCTCAAGTCTAGGCCGCTCGCACTCCCGTTCCATTCACATCGCCGGGAGCGTTCTGCGCCTACGACGGGTGCGAGACAGGGAAGCGTGCCTGGCCCCAGCTGGAGGATTTTCCGGGGCATGTTACAAGCGAACAGCCAAAAGAGGATGGTGGCATGGGAGCGATCAGGCCGAAGGGGCTGGAGGAAGCCCAAGGATTTTTTTTTTTTATGTTGTTTTGGCCCCATCTCAGGTACACTTTAAATAGACAAAGATCTGGCAGGAAAAAAAGGCAGACGTGGAGAAAGAAGCTGCACTTTATCTTAATCCCAAAGGTTTTTTATAAGTAACACATGCTTCCAATATAAAAAGATTCACCTACAATCATGGACAGTACCAGTGAGAAATATGTGCAAGCAAATCAACCATGTATTTGCGTTATGGAAATGGGCATCATCTGTATAACAAGTCAAGAAAGAAATAAAATATATATAAAAACATTTTCAGGAAGCTTTCTTCATGAAACAAACGCACTGTATGGTACCTAGAAAATAGGTTTTTACAAAGTTGTCTGCTGCCACTTAGTGGACAATTAAATGTAGTACAACGCAATAATACGCAGACATGACAGAACATGAAGTATTCTGAAAATACAAATGGATTACAAAATTATTATGAGTTGTACCACGTTTAGATAAATGGGTAAACTAACCTTAAAAAACTCAGCATTTTATTTGGGGCAAGTAAGCTGAAAGTAGTGGGCAGCCTTTGAATGAAAAATGTTTGGACTTAATGGCAATGTGCTTAGTAAAAGTATCAAATTAGTGTACATTATGGCATTGCTGCTAAATACATTTAAGAATCTATAAAGTCAGCATGGGTCTATTGTAGGTCCTGTTTTGGCTGTGCTGACCACAGGTAGTCAGGAAAGGTCATAGTAGAAAAGTGACTGACTGCTGCTTACTCCTCTGGTTTCTGGTGCGGTGTGCAAATACAAGAGGGTACCAGACAGAAAAGCCACAAACCATATGTAAGAAGTTCACACTCCTTTCTTGGATATAAATCAAGTCCTTTTATTGCAGATCAGTAATAGCATAGCACAAATCATGACATCAGAAGATTTTCTGCTGCTGCGATATTGTGCTATGCTATTATGGATTTGCAATAAAAGGACTTCATTTTATATCCAAGAAAGAAGTGTGGACTTCTTACATAGAGTCAAGAAATGCCTGGATGGCAAACATAATGTTGGACAATGACCTCCTGCAACCAAGTCAAAGGTGTAGGAGTGAGACTCCCTTTCTTTACTTCATCTACTGATACTCATGCTGTGAAGTCGGAGTGGGAGCAACTTTTCGGTACCTGGAGTCGAAGTCTGGAAAAAATGCACAGACTCCGACTCCTAATTTAACTGTAATTAAATGAGAAAATATGATAAATGTTCTCTATCTCAGATATAGTCATCAGAAATAACTTGTATATACAATATTAGCAGTGCTATGTCCACAAAAATGAAATAAACCAATCAAAAAACAAGTTACTTGAGCTGCTGCAATAAAGCAGTCACCTTATTTTTAAAGTCAGATACATATCTGATTCAACACAGTAACCAAGCAGCTCGGGGTGACCCAAAACCACAAGGAAATTATAGGGGACTAATAGAGACCGAAAAACCCTCCTACTAAAAAGCAAATACTAAGTGTGGTTTGCCTTCTTAAAACAGAAAAAAATTGTGATATGTCAGCTTTAAATGAACATCTGTGGTTACCCACAATGCATCGCTTCTGAATATGCAAATTATCACTTTATGCTCTTGAAGCCAAGCTTACATCCAGAACTACTGGTGTATAGCAATTCTATAGCTTTACATTTTACATATATTTCTTGTGGGGATTGGGGTCTCCACTGCTGCATGCATGCTTTGAAAAAAAAAAGTGCATTATTAAAAGTTGATTTGTGCTGCTCACCCCTTGAAATTTAATTATAATTTTCCCCCTGTGAGCCTGCATAACCACGCCCACCTCTAGCACAGTTAAGCATATAAATGAGTGGATTGCACATGTTCAGAGAGTTCATTTGGTAGCTAGTGGAAGGTGAGGTGTTTTTAACTTCCTTTTCTCCCATTTAGTTGACTCTTGGGTTTTTGGATTAGTTCCCACTAGACTGCTGATAAAAACTAGCATTGTATGATTAGAGTAGGACTCACCAGATCGGGGACACTTTGGCGCAGTTGGTGAGCTTAAGCGCGTTAAAGCGTAACCAAGAGCCCCTGTCACTGTTTTCCTATTGTGTGCTGCAGCCCCTCTGTATGTTATATATATATTTCTTGTGGGGATTGGGGTCTCCACTGCTGCATGCATGCTTTGCAAAAAAAATTGCATTAAAAGTTGGTTTGTGCTGCTCACCCCTTGATATTTGATTATAATTTTCCCCCTGTGAGCCTGCATAACCACGCCCACCTCTAGCACAGTTAAGCATATAAATGAGTGGATTGCACATGTTAAGAGAGTTCATTTGGTAGCTAGTGGAAGGTGAGGTGTTTTTAATTTCCTTTTCTCCCATTTAATTGACTCTTGGGTTTTTGGATTAGTTCCCACTGCTGATAAAAACTACCATTGTATGGTTAGAGTAGGACTCACCAGATTGGGGACACGTTGGTGAGCTTAAGCGCGTTAAAGCGTAACCAAGAGCCCCTGTCACTGTTTTCCTGTTGTGTGCTGCAGCCCCTCTGTATGTTATTTAAATTTTACAGAGCCACACCAACCCCACATGCAGACTGCCTGTTTCGGACTTTTGGTCCTCCTCGGTGCATGGCAGGGATTGATATGGCTCTATGGGATAAGGCTTGGATACACCAGAGGTTCTGGATGTAAGCCTGGCTTCAGGGGTATAGAGATAATTTGCATATTCAATAGTGGTGCATTGTGTGTTCACTTAAAACTGAATTATCGCAAATTCCTTCTGTTTTAAAAAGGCCAACCACACTAAGCATTGCTTTTTAGGTGGAGGGTTTTTTGGTCTCTTTTAGTCCCCTATACTTTCCTTGTGATTTTGGGTCACCCCGAGCGGCTTGGGTACTCTGTTGTACTGGTCCAAGCACTATCCCATAGAGTCTTATCAATCCCTGCAATGCACTGAGAAGGACCAAAACCAACCCAGGTGGTTATGAAACAATTGTATGTGATTTTTATTTATTTATTTATTTTTTTACGAAAAGGTTATTTTGTCTTTATACAATCTTTATACAAGGTCCTGCACTTTGCTGTGGAGCAGTGCATTGATAGCAACTGCATTAATATACGGTACCTGCTGAACATGGCATTTATGGCGCATGCGTCCTATACGTCAATCTGAAACCCATGGCCGGTTGCTCTCTTCAGGTTGGTTGCGAGTGAGTTAATGCATGATAACATTTGTTAGACAAGAAGAATAGCAACGGTGCTGTACAAATAAGCAGCCTGGGGGAAGTGAGGAATGTGAACATTAACAAGAGAGGATGCAGTGTTACTACTTACACTTTGCAATCACCGCTAAAAGTATCATCACAGACCTCCCACAGGATTGTACGCACTCCGGATATCTCTTCCATTGTTAGCGATGATGCTCCTAGTAGTGTGTGGAGCACAGTACAGGCTACTTTCACTTGTAGTGCAGATCACAGTGGGCCTACTTGCTGCAAGGCTTAAGAGAGTGGAGAGGAAAGTGATAAGTCCTGCCACCATAGATATCGGAGCCACTCGCACTACAGATGCGAGTGGCTTATCATGATTGGCTGCATTTTGAAGAGAAGCTTCATGATTGACTTAAAGGGACTCCGAGCTCACGAAAAAAAGAAAAGTTGTACTCACCAGGGGCTTTCTCCAGCCCAGTGCTGGTCGGGAGGTCCCACGCCGGCGTCCTGGCTCCTCTCCTTCTCCCCGCTCCGGTATAGCTGACAGGCCGCAGCCCGGGCGACCCTCGGTGGAGTGTCGGGCTGCAGCTTCCGCGTATGACACGGATTACGTCACACGCCGGCCGCCTCGCGTCATCACGGCGGCCGGCGTGAAAGTACTGCGCATGCGCGATTAAAGCGCGCATGCGCAGTACTTTCACGCCGGCCGCCGTGATGACGCGAGGCGGCCGGCGTGTGACGTAATCCGCGTCATACGCGGAAGCTGCAGCCCGACACTCCACCGAGTGTCGCCCGGGCTGCGGCCTGTCAGCTATACCGGAGCGGGGAGAAGGAGAGGAGCCAGGACGCCGGCGTGGGACCTCCCGACCAGCACTGGGCTGGAGAAAGCCCCTGGTGAGTACAACTTTTCTTTTTTTCGTGAGCTCGGAGTCCCTTTAAGTGTAAGCAGAAAGTTTTGCAGGACACATGCTGAAAGTCCCGTCTGCAAAGTGTATCAGTATCGACACCACTCACAGGAAGCGAGTGGTTGCACACAGAGGTATAGGAGCCATACACAGGAAGCGAGTGGCTGCCTCTATTCAGTGACAGCTGCAATTCTTAAGAAGCCCTGGATACTCTACCAGCACAGTGTTCTCCCCAGAATCTTTTTCAGCTGGGTGGCAGGAAAATTTAGCTTGATAGAGGTGCGTAGCACCAGATGACGGTGAGGCTATAGCCGCAATCAGGGCCGTTTCTTAGGCAGTGCGAGCAGGGCAACCGCCCTGGGCGCAGACTAGCAAGTAGAAGAAGGGGGGTCGCAGGCAGAAGGATATAACCGGGGAGCTGGTGATGCGTGGTGCAGCTAAATGGAAAAAGATTACCAGCGCGATCACCTTCCCTGACTCCTCCTGGGCTGCCTGCGTCAGACGTCAAATCATCATCACGTCCCCACCGCGTGATGACACCTGATGTCCTGTAGTGGTACTGCAGGCTGTCAGTGTGCGGCGCCCATGGAGGAATCTGCTTTCCTGGCTCTCTTCGCCTGTGTGTTTACCTGGTTTCTGCTTCCTCCTGGATGAGAGGCTGGTCACTAGTAAGTAGGCAGATCTACTTGGTGACCTGTGGCTGTGTGACTGTCCCTAAAGAGTAAAGGTTTGTGAGTCCACGGGGTTGTGGGGGAATGGGGCACAATTTTTACACCCTCACCCTGGGTGCAATTTAGCCTAGAATCTGCCCTGGCTGCAATACTATGGTCTGCACCCGAGGTAAAGATAATTTGGGGTTCTGGCGATCAAGGAGGAATAGTACCAACGCCACCCCGTGATTCAGCAGTCTGAGTCGTCATTTGACTCGCTCTGTGCCCAATTCACTGTGCGGCATACTAATATGTACGCATGGGACAGGGAAATGTAGGGCTGGCTCTTCCATAACAGAGAACACACACACACACACACACACACACCAAGGCGCTGAGCAAAATTAGCTGGGTGGAGCGCCTGGCTGATAAGGCTTGGGGAAAACAGTGCAGCAATTTGTCCAGCCTAGATATGCAGCACTTAAAGAGAACCAGAGACGAAGCACCTTCATGTATTTTATTACATTTATCAGTGGGAACATGACAGTAAACACCTACCCTGCTTTTAGTTTAAATCTTCTCTGCTTAATCTGTCTATAATCAGCTGTGATAAGAATCCCTGACTAATGCTTCATACACACTTGAGATAAAAGTCTTTGGAAAATGCAAGATCACAGACCAATTTTACCCCCTTCCATGTAGCATGAGAGCCATACCTACACAGTCTATTCTATGGAGCTGCACTCCCCATCAGATAAAATCTTTGCAAGATGCTGCACACAAAGATGCCCGTACACATTCAAAAGATCATTATCTGCAAAAGATCTGTTCCTGCAAAAAATCCATTCCTGCAAAATGCATTCATAATCTATGATATCTGCAGATCATCATACACACTTGGTTTAACAGACTTCATCTGCATATCTGGCAATCATCTGCAGATCTGAAGATCCATCCTGGTGGATCTGATCTGCAGATGATCTGCAGATGATTGTCTGTTAAACCAAGTGTGTATGAGGATCTGCAGATCTCATAGACTATGAATGCATTTTGCAGGAATGGATCTTTTGCAGGAACAGATCTTTTGCAGATAATGATCTTTTGAGTGTGTACGGGCATCTTTGTGTGCAGCATCTGGCAAAGATTTTTATCCGATGGGGAGTGCAGCTCCATAGAATAGACTGTGTAGGTATGGCTCTCATACTACATGGAAGGGGGTAAAATTGGTCTGTGATCTTGCATTTTCCAAAGACTTTTATCTCAAGTGTGTATGAAGCATAAGTCAGTCGAGGTTTGACCTGGAATCATTATAGCTGAGTCACTCTTTTGTGGAGTCTTTTCAAGCCCAAGCCTTCCCCCTCCTGGATCAGATTTCCTGCTTTACATACTGAGAGCTGTGATGACATAGGAGGGGCTGCTGCTGCAGGAAAAATCTCTGCAACAGACAAGTGTGGCTGTGTGATCTGTGTGCTCTGTCTGTGCAGCCAGTCATCATTATCTACTGTATGCAGTTTCATTACTATGAGAGACACTTCCTACAGGCAGCCACACAGCATACCAGAATATGAAGTTGAAAGCACACAGATGAAATGCTGCAGTAGCAGCCCTGCTTGTCTATAGTTTCATAGAGGCTAGACAGCACATCCAGAACACCTCATAACCTGGAAGCAGAAGGGATATGAGCCGGCGGCCATATTGGATATTTCCTGGAGCAATAATTGATAAAAAGCACTCAAAAAGGCTCACCAGAGTGGCAAAATTATCGGGTAGAGCATTTATTCTTTACAAGCTATCAACTGATATGTTTATTTTGTGTGAATCGTTCATCTCTGGTTCCCTTTAAGTATACTTAACCTTGTAGTCCACCAAATGTGCAAGTGCTTCAACTGTACCTCCAATGGCTGGGCCATTTCCAAGACAATTTCTGATATAATATACCGTATTTTTCGAACTATAAGACGCTCCTGACCATAAGATGCACATAGGTTTAGAGGGCAAAAGCCAGGGGAAAAAATATATACTAACCCTGGTGCATCCATGGTGACAGGGCATCTTGTGGATTATGCCCCCTTTGTACCTCATGCCCTTGTATCTCTTGTGTCTCCCTGTGTCCTCCTCTGTCCCTCGTGTCCCCCATGTGTCCTCCTCTATGCCCCTTTGTGTTCCCCTCTACGTCCCTTTGTGTCCTCCTCTGCATGGGCACAGTACAGAGAGTACCCGACATTGCAACCGGTTGGAGGTTCATATTGGCAGACATTCACAAGTCAGGAACTCCCTGCATTTGGACTATAAGACGCAGTGACTTTTTCCCCCACTTTTGGGGGAGAAAAAGTGAGTCTTATAGTCCAAAAAATACAGTATATATAGTTTAACGAGATTATACTATATGATTTGCAAGGACATTAGCAAGCTGTGGTGGCTGGCTGATGTTTCGTTCATTAGCGAATTGCAAACAGGAGATTGCGAAACTCAGCCGGTCACTATTAACAAGAATGGTGCTTGCACATGAGCCTGTGTGACTCTGCTTGTGCACTGTACTACACTAAGATCACAAGCACAGGAGCAGTAGCAGACATCATAAACTGCTGGATGGCTGGAAGGTAACTGGCACCATTTTTAGAGTAATTTTTAAAACATGAACCTTTGCATTTACAAACAAACTGGCAACAGTGGAGCAGCAAAAATATAAGGTAAAGGACACATATTTATAAACTGCTTCCGGACATTGATAACTGAAGTCCACACCCTGTTTAGTACCTGTTATCCCTGCCAGGGTGTAGATTTCAATTACTGCACCACACTTCCGCCGATTGCAGTGCTCGCTCGCCCGCCCCTGCAGCCCACTCACTCTGCTGTCGATACGGCAGCAGAGCTCCGTGAGCCGGTCAGCAGATGATTTCGTTGGCTCCTGACCCCGTGATCACTGTAAGCCAATCACAGTGGCGCAAACGGCGTGAGCGATGAGTTCGTGCGGCGCGATGTCAGTGAGCCTCGTTTTTTTTTACCAGAAAGTCTCTGGTCCTTAAGGAGTTAGCGACTGCTGGTACATAAGTGGTTAAAGAATACCAGATGAGAAATAACCTAGAGAAATGGGGGGAGTGTATGATGTCATGCATATGACGTAGTGACATCACGCATGCCCAGCCACGGGCGCTCGCTGAAGGACGTGTGCAGCCCTGGCAGCGCCTGCACAGTGGTGCCGAATCCGGCGTCTCGGAAGAGGCTGGCGGAGGGGCATTTAGGTAGACTGGGGGGGCAGAGAGAACGGGGGAGGGGTAGGCATCCGGACAGGTGACAGTATTTGCCTGCTCTTCTCCCCCCCCCCCCCCTTTCAGGGGGATATTTTTATTTTTTAGGCATCCTCTCAGTTAAGATTTCCTTTAAAAACGCTTTTTTTTTCTTCTCGCTTTAAAAACTGCTAATTGCACCCATAAATCATGACAAGACACAAACATAGAAAATAAAGAAAATTGTGATTGCACCAAAGTTTTCACTGGCCTAAGGCCTTGTTCACAGTGGTGTATTGGGATGTAACGGCATTTTGTAATGCTGTGTACTGCACTGCAATGTACCATCTATGTGACATTCCCAGTGCAGCGGCAGCGTTGCAGTATAACAGATTGCGGTATGGTATCTGTATACATTTTTAGTGCACAGTGGATTATTGCCATTCCACTGGAAAAGATATGGAGTCTGGGAGGCAAGGAATATGTTAATGCAGTGCCTTCGATGTAAACCAGTCCTAATTGCAATGCACAGCACTGGAACTGCATACTGCACACCACCTCTCTAGTGCTGAAAGGACAACTGAAGTGAGAGGAATACACGATGCAGATTGCTTGGCTGCCCTGCTGATCTTACATGCACCAGTAGTGTCTGAATTACACACCTGAAGCAAGCATACAGCAAATCCAGCCAGACTGCACTCACAGAACCTAATCTGCTTGCTTATTTAGAGTCTATAGCTAAAAGCATTAGAGGCAGAGGATCAGCAAGACAGCCAGGCTGTCTGCCAGTGGGGTAGCAATAAGGGATGCAGAGTTTGCGACCGCACTGGGGCCCCTGGACCAGAGGGGCCCACTAGAGGACCTCCTTCATCCATCTTGTTAGCTTTTCATTGGTGCTATGCTGGTAATGATTACCTCTATATGTGCATAGTGGTAATCCTTAAAGGGGTTCTGTGGCATGCGTAAAATAACATAAACTGACACTTACCTGGGGCTTCGATTGCCCTCCTGCAGCTGTAATGGCCCGCGCCATCGTCCTACGATCCTCCATTCCCCGCCACCGGTCCCGGTTTAATATTTGTCTAAATAGACGAATAATGCTCGCTCCTGAGCGCGTCATTGGGAGCTTGCTGCGCAGGTGCAGTACAAAGTTTTCTTGTACTGCGTCTGCGCAGTAAGCTGCACGGGGGAGCGAGCACATGCGCGGCGGTGCAGGACATTACAGCTGCAGGGGGGCAATAGAAGCCCCAGGTAAGTGCCAGTTTTTGTTATTTTACGCATGCCACAGAACCCCTTTAACAAACTGTTTCCTTTCTCTAAATGCACCTCTCTGACACTGCAGCTGTCCTTGATAGGTTTTGGGGCTTCATATCAATACAATTCTTGGGGTCCCATGCAGTGTTGCCAACCTTTCACGTTATTTTTTACTGACAAATACCTAAAAATTTACTGACAAAAGATTTTTTTTTACTGACAAAACACCCTGCGCCGCGTGAAGCGCGTCGCGCCGAAAAATGGGCGTGGCCACGCAACAGAATGTGGGCGTGGTCGTGGGTGGGGCCAAATATACATTATTTTAATATTGCTGTGAAAGGTCTGCCAGGGAAGTTTGAGCTCTGCCATAGTGTTTCCCCCCCTTCCCCCAAAATACATGTAATCTTACAGCATTTCACCAAAAATCCACGTAATCTTGCAGAGGTTCTTCCAAAATACATTTAATCTGACAGCAGTGGTTCCCCAAAAATAGGTAGCCCCAGGTCTATAGGTGTCCCCAGAATAGGTGGCCAGGGGTATAGATGTCCCCAGAACAGGTAGCCAGGGGTATATGTGCCCAGTATATGTAGGCAGGGGTACAGGGCCGGTTCTAGACTGGCACATATGAGGGGGCAGTCAAATCGGTAGGGGGCAACATGTTCGAGGAAATTTGCGGCGACTAAAGTGGGCATGGCAAGTAAATGCACATAATGAGAGACAGCGTTTCACCAGTAAATGCACATAAGAGACAGCCTTTCACCAGTAAATGCACGTAATGACAGACAGCTTTTCACCAGTAAATGCACATAAGAGACCGCCTTTCACCAGTAAATGCATGTAATGACAGACAGCTTTTCACCAGTAAATGCACATAAGAGACCGCCTTTCACCAGTGAATGCACGTAATGAGAGACAGCTTTTCACCAGTAAATGCACGTAATGAGAGACAGCTTTTCACCAGTAAATGCACGTAATGATAGACAGCTTTTCACCAGTAAATGCACGTAATGAGAGCTAGCTTTTCCCCAGTAAATGAACATAAAAGACAGCTTTTCACCAGTAAATGCACATAATAAGAGACAGCTTTGCACCAGTAAATGCACATAATAAGAGACAGCTTTGCACCAGTAAATGCACATAATAAGAGACAGCATTTCACCAGTAAATGCACATAATAAGAGACAGCTTTTCACCAGTAAATGCACATAAGAGACAGCTTTTCACCAGTAAATGCACATAAGAGACAGCTTTTCACCAGTAAATGCACATAATGGCAAACAGCCAGTGTCCTCAGTATATGTAGCCAGCAGATATATGTGCCCAGTATATGTAGCCAGAGGTATATGTCCCCAGTATATGTAGGCAGGGTTATATGTGCCCAGTAGATGTAGCCAGGGGGTATATGTGCCCAGTAGATGTATCCAGGGTTATATGTGCCCAGTAGATGTAGCCAGGGGTATATGTGCCCAGTAGATGTAGCCAGGATTATATGTGCCCAGTAGATGTAGCCAGGGTTATATGTGCCCAGTAGATGTAGCCAGGGTTATATGTGCCCAGTAGATGTAGCCAGGGTTATATGTGCCCAGTAGATGTAGCCAGATGTATATGTGCCCAGTAGATGAAGCCAGATGTATATGTCCCCAGTAGATGTAGCCAGATGTATATGTCCCCAGTAGATGTAGCCAGGGTTATATGTGCCCAGTAGATGTAGCCAGGGTTATATGTGCCTAGTAGATGTAGCCAGATGTATATGTGCCCAGTAGATGTAGCCAGAGGTATATGTGCCCAGTAGATGTAGCCAGAGGTATATGTGCCCAGTAGATGTAGCCAGGATTATATGTGCCCAGTAGATGTAGCCAGGGTTATATGTGCCCAGTAAATGTAGCCAGAGGTATATGTGTCCATGGGTAGCCAGGGTTATATGTGCCCAGTACATGTAGCCAGGGTTATATGTGCCCAGTAGATGTAGCCAGGGTTATATGTGCCCAGTCGATGTAGCCAGGGTTATATGTGCCCAGTAGATGTAGCCAGGGTTATATGTGCCCAGTAGATGTAGCCAGGGTTATATGTGCCCAGTAGATGTAGCCAGATGTATATGTGCCCAGTAGATGTAGCCAGATGTATATGTCCCCAGTAGATGTAGCCAGATGTATATGTCCCCAGTAGATGTAGCCAGGGTTATATGTGCCCAGTAGATGTAGCCAGGGTTATATGTGCCTAGTAGATGTAGCCAGATGTATATGTGCCCAGTAGATGTAGCCAGAGGTATATGTGCCCAGTAGATGTAGCCAGAGGTATATGTGCTCAGTAGATGTAGCCAGAGGTATATGTGCCCAGTAGATGTAGCCAGAGGTATATGTGCCCAGTAGATGTAGCCAGGATTATATGTGCCCAGTAGATGTAGCCAGGGTTATATGTGCCCAGTAAATGTAGCCAGAGGTATATGTGTCCATGGGTAGCCAGGGTTATATGTGCCCAGTAGATGTAGCCAGGGTTATATGTGCCCAGTAGATGTAGCCAGGGTTATATGTGCCCAGTAGATGTAGCCAGGGTTATATGTGCCCAGTAGATGTAGCCAGATGTATATGTGCCTAGTAGATGTAGCCAGGGTTATATGTCCCTAGTAGATGTAGCCAGGGTTATATGTGCCCAGTAGATGTAGCCAGGGTTATATGTGCCCAGTAGATGTAGCCAGGGTTATATGTGCCTAGTAGATGTAGCCAGATGTATATGTGCCCAGTAGATGTAGCCAGAGGTATATGTGCCCAGTAGATGTAGCCAGAGGTATATGTGCCCAGTAGATGTAGCCAGAGGTATATGTCCCCAGTAGATGTAGCCAGGATTATATGTGCCCAGTAGATGTAGCCAGGGTTATATGTGCCCAGTAAATGTAGCCAGAGGTATATGTGTCCATGGGTAGCCAGGGTTATATGTCCCTAGTAGATGTAGCCAGGGTTATATGTGCCCAGTAGATGTAGCCAGGGTTATATGTGCCCAGTAGATGTAGCCAGAGGTATATGTGCCCAGTAGATGTAGCCAGAGGTATATGTGCCCAGTAGATGTAGCCAGAGGTATATGTGCTCAGTAGATGTAGCCAGAGGTATATGTGCCCAGTAGATGTAGCCAGAGGTATATGTGCCCAGTAGATGTAGCCAGGATTATATGTGCCCAGTAGATGTAGCCAGGGTTATATGTGCCCAGTAAATGTAGCCAGAGGTATATGTGTCCATGGGTAGCCAGGGTTATATGTGCCCAGTAGATGTAGCCAGGGTTATATGTGCCCAGTAGATGTAGCCAGGGTTATATGTGCCCAGTAGATGTAGCCAGATGTATATGTGCCTAGTAGATGTAGCCAGGGTTATATGTCCCTAGTAGATGTAGCCAGGGTTATATGTGCCCAGTAGATGTAGCCAGGGTTATATGTGCCCAGTAGATGTAGCCAGGGTTATATGTGCCTAGTAGATGTAGCCAGATGTATATGTGCCCAGTAGATGTAGCCAGAGGTATATGTGCCCAGTAGATGTAGCCAGAGGTATATGTGCCCAGTAGATGTAGCCAGAGGTATATGTCCCCAGTAGATGTAGCCAGGATTATATGTGCCCAGTAGATGTAGCCAGGGTTATATGTGCCCAGTAAATGTAGCCAGAGGTATATGTGTCCATGGGTAGCCAGGGTTATATGTCCCTAGTAGATGTAGCCAGGGTTATATGTGCCCAGTAGATGTAGCCAGGGTTATATGTGCCCAGTAGATGTAGCCAGAGGTATATGTGCCCAGTAGATGTAGCCAGATGTATATGTGCCCAGTAGATGTAGCCAGATGTAAATGTGCCCAGTAGATGTAGCCAGATGTATATGTGCCCAGTAGATGTAGCCAGATGTATATGTGCCCAGTAGATGTAGCCAGATGTATATGTGCCCAGTAGATGTAGCCAGATGTAAATGTGCCCAGTAGATGTAGCCAGAGGTATATGTGCCCAGTAGATGTAGCCAGAGGTATATGTGCCCAGTAGATGTAGCCAGATGTATATGTGCCCAGTAGATGTAGCCAGATGTATATGTGCCCAGTAAATGTAGCCAGAGGTATATATGTGCCCAGTAGATGTAGCCAGATGTATATGTGCCCAGTAGATGTAGCCAGATGTATATGTGCCCAGTAGATGTAGCCAGAGGTATATGTGCCCATTAGATGTAGCCAGATGTATATGTGCCCAGTAGATGTAGCCAGAGGTATATATGTGCCCAGTAGATGTAGCCAGAGGTATATATGTGCCCAGTAGATGTAGCCAGATGTATATGTGCCCAGTAGATGTAGCCAGAGGTATATATGTCCCCAGTAGATGTAGCCAGTGGCAGTGGCAGCCGGCAGCGAGCAGAACTTACCTGCGTCTTCTCTCGTCGCCGGCGCGGGATGATCTGCCGCTACTCTGGTCTGGTCCAGACCAAAGCAGCAGAACTTCCGGCGCAGGAGCAAGACGGAAGGTAAGTCCCACCCGCTGCCAAGCGCCACTGCCAGTCAGTCGGAGGGGGACAGTCAGCGAGTGAGGGAGAGCAGTAAGGTGAGAGAAGGGGGGGGGGGAGATTGCCCCCCTTCTCCACCGCTGCCCACAGCTCTTCCTCCACTGCGCTGCTGTCCTGCAACAGAGCGGGCGGCCGATTGGCCGCCCTTTTACGGACGCTGCTGAATTCCTTACGGAATTCACGGGCAGCTTAATTTGTATACAAATTTACGGGCTGCCCGTAAATTTACGGGCGGTTGGCAACACTGGTCCCGTGTAAAACTTGCACTGGAGCCCCAAGCTGCTTAGTTATGCCGCAGCAGTCTGCATTGTTTCAAAGGAAATAAGTATGACAGCCTCTATATCCTTCTCACTTCAATAGTCCTACAGGCAAGCACTGCATTTTAAGAATACAACTGTATTACAAACTAATAAAAACAATGAAATGGGCAGCTCTGTGTGCAAAATCCAACATCCTGCAAACAAGCAAAAAATATTTCAACCTTCTTTAACCTGCCCTTCAGAAACAGAGCAGCAAAGCAGTATTGCCATAATTGGTAGTGTACACTTCTCTCAGCAGAGTTCTTAGGATTCATAGAAAGAGGTGTGAGAGTGGAGCACAAAATAATCTCCACAATTTCTAGCAACAGAAATGCCTAGATTAGAAGGCAGAAATGTAGCACAACCCGTAATACTGAGAGCCCTAGCTTTGCTAATCTCCTAGCTTTGCTATCTCCCAGACTCCCACACAGAAGCGTGCAGCTCACACACACCTCACAACATTCCATCCCAGCAAATCACGGCTCACCTTTCACTCTGAGCTGTGAGGCGCGCTATGTCACTTGCCCTGTGATTGGTCGATGCAGCTGTCAGTCAGTGGGCAGAGGGGGAGGGACTGCTGTAGCCGGGAAGTGAAGCTGACAGAAAATCTTTGGAAGAGTGTCGGAACTGGACGGGTGAGGGAGGAGGAGGCAGAGCTGTCACCAGAGCAAGTGCATAATACTCCCGCAGCCTGCTGCCACCATGGAGCTGATATCTGACATCTCTCAGCAGTTCTCCAGCCTCTCTATGTTCCCATTCTTCGATGGCGCGCATTACTTGACGTCTGTCCTGTCAGCGAGGGAGCAGGCAGGTAGGTGACAGCCAAACTACTGGGGCTTGGTGAGTGGCAACTTCTCAGCAACCTGTGCTTTGTGCTGGTATTATGATTATTAGATACATTAAAACCAGTGCTTCTTTCCTGATCAGCTCTTCCACTTCTATTGTAGTTTTGGTAGCATCTGCCTTGGTAAATCTGGAGTAATTATGCACAACGTTTTAAATTTACAAAAGTTTTGGCACGCAATGAATCAAATTTAAAAGTAACCTGAGACCAAAGAGGTCTCAGGTTTTATACTTACTTCGGGCTTCCTCCAGCCCTCTTGAGGCCGCTTGGTCCCTTGGCGTCCCCTCGGCCGCTCCTGTCTCCTGCTGGATGGCCCTGTACTGTGACTAAGTCGATGCGCATGCGCAGCCTGGCTGCGTGCATTCCCCTGTTGCGCTCCCTCTTTGGACTCAGGTACACTTGTCTATTTGGGTGACAATCTCCTATCCAGAACCGGGACAAGGTCCTCCAGCACCCAAGGCTGAGACACCAAAGTGCGCCCCTCCATCCCTCCCACCCCAGCCGTCACACACTGATTGCTATTAGATTAAGAGGTGTCCCAAGGCCCCCAACACCTTAATCTCTAGTTATCTGGCTTGCAGTCACTGCCATGTATCCCTTTTTCTTATTGTTCTCTGCTTCAAACACAATAGGGGAATGATAGATGAGTGAGTTGTGCACCCCCTCCTACACTGCGCCCTGAGGTTGGAGCCTCTCTTACCTCTGCCTCAGCCCGGAGCAGTGCTTTTTGGCGCTGCTAGCTTTGGGCACAGCCAGCTCCACCATAGACTATAATGGGAATCAGTCTATAGCGGCGTTCAGTGAGTAGCGTCGGCGCTGTCAGAAGACGGAGCCGAGGTTGCTTAAAAATCACAATAATTCGGCCTCCAGCAATAGCTGGAAGCCAAATTATTTCATTTCCCTACCATCCATGGCGGCCTGGAAGGGGAATAGTAATTAACACGGCCCGAACTTGTGCAGAAGCAGGATCAGCCATATACCGGCTGTATCCTGCGCCCAAGTCTACCGGTGCCGATTTCAAATATACTCCCTCGGCCTGGCCTCTTACACTGCGCACTGAGGCTGGAGCCTCTCTGCCTCGGCCCGGCCCTGCTTCTATCTATGTTGGTACATATCCCTAAAGATCAATGGTCTCCTCCTTCCTTTTATTTTTTTTTATTTTTTCAGTGATCTGATTTCTCTCTTGAAACATTCCATTGTGGTGTAATTGTTCTGAAAGCGCACTGCAACAGTCTTGCCTGAAAGTTCGCACCACACATTACCACTGTGGTGAGACCATACAGTGAGGCATACATTACAATGAAAGTATGCCTCACTTCCGGGTTAAACGAGCACAATTCACTGCAACCCACCGTGCCACACTGCGATTAATGTGATAGCCTCATAGGACTATCACTGCTTCTGCGGCGCAGTGCACAAAAAAATGCTGCAGGCAGTGCATTGTGAAGTTGTCAGTTGTAACGCACGGATCTAAACTGGCCCATAAGGAAACGTGGAAAATTCCTTTACATGCACTGAACATCAGAGGGTAACTGATTCAACGTAAATCAGCTCCGATTCTTTGTTCTTTCTCCCACTCTTCTGGAACAGAGTAACCTGCTGCCGAGGTGGGTTTGTCAAATCATATTAGGACACAGAGGCATGTTCTATATAGAATGATCTGCCTCTGTGTCCCTCCATTGTGCCTCCATTCCCCCCGGGTTCTGCTGTCCCCCATTAAACAAAGCACCTGGCTAGTGACACACAGATTGTCGCTATCCTGCTATTTACCTCAGCCTGTCACTCACCGCCACTCCCCCGCCCCCTGTATTACATGGCTCCCCCATGGGAAGGGACACAGGCAGGGGAGCCCTGTAATAAGCTCCCCTGCCCACCCGAGGTGGGTTCTAAGAATTCTAATTGCACACAGAGGCTGGGTCTGCATATAATGCCCAGCCTCTGTTGCTATACAGTTCCCCAAAACCACCCCCCAGGTCCCTCCCTGGCTCTGCTTGCCCCCATAAATCAAATGCCGTGCTAGCGACATCGCTAGCCGGCTGTTTACCTCTGTACTGTCAGTCTCTCTGCTCCCCCGTCTCCTCTGTCGCCGCTCCCCGCCTGCGTCCTTTCCCTCCCCGCTGATTGGAGGGAAGGGATGCAGGCGGGGAGCGGCGACATTGAGGAGGCGGGGGAGCAGCGAGAATGACAACAGCGGTAAACAGCCGGCTATCGACATGCTGCATGTCGCTAGCACGGCGTTTGATTTATGGGGGCAAGCAGAGCGCAGGGAGGGGCCTGGGGGGGGGGGGGCTGTATAATAGAGGCTGGGCATTATATGCAGACCCAGCCTCCGTGTGCAATTAGGATTCTTAAAACCCACCTCGGGTTCTCTTTAAGATTGCTTTAAACAGTAGTCAAGCAGAGCATGCTTGGAAAGGAAGAGAAAAAAACACAAAGGCATTGGAAGCCCAATATGGTGTGGTATGTCCGCACAAGTATTTGGTTGATAGTAATAAAAAATACTCACAAGGCAGGGTTGCTAGATAAACGACTGAATTCACATAAAGGGAAGCACTGTCCTCTCTCAGCTATTATGAGATGTCAGGTCAGTCGCTGCTCCAAAAAACAAAAACCAGAAAGAATACAGTAGCCGGTGTCCCTTTTTAAATAAGGGATAAATGGGGAACAAAAGATAGGAGGCGCCCAGTAGGCGTGTATCAAAAAAGGGCGCCTGGAAAAAAGGGCGCGGGGTATAGCCGAAGCTGTACGTTTTTTTTTTTTTTTTAATGCAAAACCATATTTTTCGTTTAAGAGGTTGTAAACGAAAATTTTGTGCGAAATAGGTTAAATAAACGGAAATGAAATGGCAAAATACCGTCTATAACAACAAACGAATTCTGAAAAAAACATCAAATTGCGTCTATAACAAAAACGATATTTACACTTGTATTAAGCATAGCAATGCAATGGTAGGTTTTACAGATATTTTACTGTAAGTATACCTAACTGTAGGCTCACACAGAGCTCTCCCTATCCCTAACCCCTAGACCCCCTCTTTGTTTAAATATACATAATTTAATAAATTGTATATATTACATATATTATGCTGTAACTATACTTAACCTTACTCTCACACAGAACCCTCCCTGTACCTATCCTAACCACTAGACTCCCCTGGTGGTGCCTAAACCTAAGACCTCCCCTGGTGGTGCCTCACCCTAAGACCCCCCCCCCCCTGGTGGTGCTCAACCCTAAGACCCCCCCCCCCCCCTGGTGGTGCCTAACCCTAAGACCCCCCCCCCCCCCCTGGTGGTGCCTAACCCTAAGACCCCCCCCCCCCCCCCTGGTAGTGCCTAACCCTAAGACCCCCCCCCCCCCACCTGGTGGTGCCTAACCCTAAGACCCCCCCCCCCCCCCCCCCCGGTGGTGCCTAACCCTAAGACCCCCCCCTGGTGGTGCCTAACCCCCCCCCCCCCCTGTTGGTGCCTAACCCCCCCTGGTGGTGCCTAACCCTAAGAACCCCCCTGGTGGTGCCTAACCCTAAGAACCCCCCTGGTGGTGCCTAACCCTAAGAACCCCCCTGGTGGTGCCTAACCCTAAGAACCCCCCTGGTGGTGCCTAACTCTAAGACCCCCCCCCCCCTGGTGGTGCCTAACTCTAAGACCCCCCCCCTGGTGGTGCTAACCCTAAGACCCCCCCTAGTGGTGCCTAACCCTAACTACACCCTGGTTGCGTATATTATACTGAACCTATGCCTAACCCTCCCTGTACCTATCCCTAACCCCTAGACCCCCAGGTAATGCCTAAACCTAACCATCCCCACCGCACAAACACTTTAAACACATATAAACAATGATATATTTAACCTCCCTGGCGGTATGATAAATGCGGCTGCGCGGCCGCGGGAGGTTTTTTTCAAATTATTATTATTATTTTTTTTAGCATGTAGCTAGCCTAGCGCTAGCTACATGCTTCCCCCTCCCTGTGGCGTCCCCCCCCCCCGGTACCTACCGATCGGCGCCGCTTGCCCATAAGGAAATCCCGTTCTGAACGGGATTTCCTTGAGGGCTTCCCCCGTCACCATGGCAACGAACGCGAGTGACGTCATCGACGTTGCCGACGTCGTGACGTCACAGGGAATCCCGATACACTAGGGCTGCACGATTTTAGGAAAAATTGAAATACGTTTTTTTGTTTGTTTGTTTGTTTTTCTCAATTGCGATTTCGATTTTCTTCACGATTTTCTTCAAATCGAGCTTTAGCACTAAATTTACAATGCCCCCAGTATAGTTTAGCCAGGTAAGCGGCTCCAGTATAGTTGCCCCAGTATAAGATCCTGCTATAAATAAAGCACATTTTGGTGACAATTGAGGCAGACTGTGTACGAGAAAACTTGTTAATCTGGCACAGAGCTTCTAGCAGGGTAATAGTTAAAGTGCAGAGTATCATAAATAACAGTGCGAGAAGGCTGAGGAATGTGAGAAGGGCAATGAGGGGTAGGAGTGGGTGATCTATTACCTGCAGACCATCACCCGCAACATCGAGACAAAACACCAGCGCTGCGGCATTAAGGAAGTGTAGGGAGAGGGACAGAAAACCATCACTGCTTCTATAAGTGTGCAGAAAGGAGGACATCTGTGTATGGAGCACAGAAGTGGGGCTCAGAGGTGCCAGGACAGGAAAGAGTTCGGAGCCCCTCCTTCTAATAGTCTAACCTTACAGCGCTGCCTTTCCTCCTGGCTAGCTCTCGTCACTTTCAGCAGCTGCTGTTAACGCGCTGGCTCTGCCTCTTTCCCTCACGGCAGTTCCTGGGGCCAGCTGATATAATCATGCATCACTGCGCCCCCCATGTTGTTGGAAGGGGGAGGCGTGGCAGAAGCTAGGACTAGCAGTGAATATTTATGAGTGTTAATAAGCCGGGCAGCGAGGGGCGAGTCCCAGGTCCAGAGCAGCACACAGCACCACCAATCACTCTGGACCACCCTCTGTACAGCTCCGCCTACCGCCTCCGTCATACCATCTCTATCTAGCTATTGGTGGCGCTGTGTGCTGCTCTGGACTGGACTCGCCCTCCCCCTGCTGCCCGGCTCATAACAATCAAATATTCACTGCTAGTCACGGCTTCTGCCAATCAGTGGCTCCCAAAACCGAAGCTACTGACGATCCTGAAATCGGCTGCACGTGAATCGCGGTTTCGGTTTAAAACCGCAAAACCGTGCAGCCCTACGATCCACCGCATAGAGCAGCCTGGCCGCGATTGGCCAGGCTGCGCAAGGGGTATGCGGGGGGGGGGGGGGCCTGTTTCCGGCGGCGGGTAGCGGCGCATCGGCGGTGGGCGGCGGCAATCAGACCAAACGCGCAGCTAGCAAAGTGCTAGCTGCGTTGTTTGAAAAAAAATTATGTAAATCGGCCCAGCAGGGCCTGAGCGACACCCTCCGGCGGCTTACCCCGTGTCACACACGGGGTTACCGCCAAGGAGGTTAATCCTTAAAGGAGTTATCTGTGCTATCAAAAGAAAATAAAGGCTACTTACCGGGAGCTTCCTCCAGCCCCAAGCTCCCAGGACCTCCCTCGCCGCACCTCTGCGCCCAGCCGTTCGCCGGAGCTCCGTCCCGGTCCCCGGCGATGACGTCAGAGCGACCTCCAGGTCGCTCTGTACTGCACCTGCGCGAGCGGCGCAGTCAATCACCGCCACGTGGGCCGGAGCGGACTGCGCAGGGACCGGGACGGAGCTCCGGCGAACAGCTGGGCGCAGAGGTCCTGGGAGCTTGGGGCTGGAGGAAGCTCCCGGTAAGTAGCCTTTATTTTCTTTTGAAAGCCCGGATAACTCCTTTAAAATACTTCTCTACAAATAACATGAATAAAATAATTTATATATTTGTAATAGAATAAATAGCCTTAAAATAACGTATACATTAATATTATAAATAGAGAAAAGTATATATAAATATATACAATACAATAGATAGCCTTACAATCATGTACGCCGTAGAAAACTAAAAATAACAGTAATATTAAAAGCGATATTTTAGTAACTATAATCAACACATTATAAGAGTAAAAACAAAGTTTATACCAAAAGCGTTGTATTTCTAATACAATAAGGTTGAAAACGGTATTTAAGCATTATACATATGAAAACAAATTTTTAAATGATCAAAGAAGTGTAAACGAAAATGTAGTTGTTGTTTTTTCGTTTTTAAATTTCGCTTACAAAAGTATAAGTATAAGACAAACTCAAAATGAACTTGTAAACGATATTTGTTATAAACCTTATTTTGTAAACGAAAACTTTTGTTAACACGATCCCTGTAACCGCTATTTCTCGGGCGCCCTTTTTTCCTGCCGGGCGCCGAATAGCCGATATTTCCCAGGACGTCTTTCAGGACAGCACCCCCTCTTGAGACTTGTCTCTCCTCCCCACAACTGGACAGGAAGCTAAAAGATAAAACATTTGCATAGCAGATATGCGGCAGCATAAATACCCCCCAGCTCACCTAGAGCCCTCAGTTGATTTTTCTGTCCTGGACGGAACGCATGGAGATCCTCTGCAAGTGGCATCATTGTCAGGCGGCAGGGGCAGCGTTGTTACTAGCTGCAGTTGGAGCTGGTCAGGGGAGCCGGTGTGCAGCTCGGGCAGCGTGGAGGAGGCTTCTCCCAACTTGGCAGCATCTATATACGTGCATGGGCGCGCAAAAGAAGTTCCGGCTATATACCGGAAGTGCGTCACGCGTGGCCGGAAGTAGGAAGCGTCATTTGCAGGGGCAATTCGGCGCACCTGGATCGATCCTAGGCAATCAGGTAAATTACCCAACACTATTTAAATGTGTAGCAGTACATGTTCCCACTTTCTGGCAACATGGAGGACGCTGCAGGCCCTGCTCCGCTGCAATCTGCCGAGTCTGGCGCTGAACCCTCTCTGGTAAGCGGCACAGAGGTGCTCTAATACCATGGGTTTGTGTATGTATGTATGTGTATATATATATATATATATATATATATATATATATATATATATATATATATATATATATATATATATATATATATATATATATATATATATACACACACACACACACGATTGGTTCGCACGATGGCCAGGGGCCCCAGACCTCTCTCACTGGCCGGGGCCCCAAGGCCAATGCGCGATACCTGGAGGGGAGTGCAGGTGGGCCTGGACCTCTCACACCCAGGCTCTGGACCTCTCACATCCAGAAAACCCACCAACACTGCCTCCATACTGAATGCTAAATTCGACACACACAAGCAATAGAACACAGCAATACATGCATCCAGCTACATTTAAGTCGTCAGCAGGTGCTCGTCAGCCAATCAGGATGCACTGTCATACACCCTTTACCTGCCATACCACATCTAGCAGCCATTAGCATTCAGGTGGGAGGCTTCAGTTGGACGCAAATCGCAAGATTGCGTCGCTAGCAGGACCGCCCCGTGCAGGCATTCCTCCCACAGGGGTCCCTCCCTAACCGCTCACCTGTCTGCCATGTCCTAGAGCTGAAAAAAAAACGTTTAAAAACACACGATTGGTTCGCACGATGGCCAGGGGCCCCAGACCTCTCTCACTGGCCGGGGCCCCAAGGCCAATGCGCGATACCTGGAGGGGAGTGCAGGTGGACCTGGACCTCTCACACCCAGGCTCTGGACCTCTCACATCCAGAAAACCCACCAACACTGCCTCCATACTGAATGCTAAATTCGACACACACAAGCAATAGAACACAGCAATACATATATATATATATTTCATGGGTTTGGGGTGGTGCTGTCTAATAACTTCACTAATTTGGGCCATATTCTGCTTTATTGCAGCCTAAAAAGGATAAATCAAGTTCCCAGCACCATTCATCATCTGCATCTGCTTCTACATCTTCTTCTAAGGGGGAAAGGAAATGTCCATTATGCAATGCAAAGATGTACTCTTCCTCAAACCGGAAATTATGTCACCATTGCACTGATAAAATAGTGAAAAATGAATCTCCTGTGATATTTAAGGATCTAATGGGATGGATGAGGTCAGAAATGACCACAGCTATTAAGGAAATCAAGGATTCCGCCATAGCATCATCATCATCCTCTACCCCGGGCCCTCTGGAAACGCAGCAAGTTGCACAGCCTGAGGATCCTATTCCTCCTCCAGGATCCCCTCTAGTTTCCTTAGTTCCCACAGCAGTTTCTAGGAAGAGAAGGGCTGAGGAATCAGTGGGATCTGAATTATCTGAGGGAGAGTTAGAAATTTCATCTTTTGAAGAAATTTCAGAGGATGAGGGGGGAGAAAGTTTGGGCAAAAATCAAAAATTTGCTTTTTCACCTGATCTTATTAATGATCTATTATCTGCCATGCATAATACTATGGGCATCGAGACAGAGAAGAAATCTCTATCTCAGTTGGATCAAATGTATGAGAGCTTATCTTATCCTCATTCCTCGGTTATCCCGGTACATTCTTCCCTAAAAAATATGATAAGAAAGGAGTGGGATAACCCTGAGAAACGGGCCTTTTGACCAAGGACCCTTAACAGGCGGTACCCTTTTTCCACTGAGGATCAGAAATTCTGGGGTCCCTCTCCGAAACTTGATCCAGCTTTGTCTAGAGTTTCAAAAAATACAGATTTACTCTTTGAGGACTTCGGGCACCTCAAGGACCCGATAGACAAAAAGACCGATAATCTTCTAAGGAGAGCGTGGGAGTCCTCCTCACTTACGTTCAAACCGGCAGTGGCTTCTACGGCTGTAGGTAGATCCCTTAGAACCTGGTTAATGGAGACTCAACATAAAATCGCCACAGGAGTACCTAGAGAGGAAATCTTAAAGGATTTTCCTAACCTGTTTAATGCCACTAATTATATGACTGATGCAGCAGACGACACAGTGAAACTTACTGCCAGGACTACTGCATTAGTCAATTCGGCTAGACGTGGAGTGTGGGTCAAAACATGGAAGGGAGACAATTCCTCCAAAGCCAAACTATGTGGAATTCCGTGTGAGGGAGAATTGATGTTCGGGTCTAAGCTAGACGAGACATTAGACAGAACTGCTGACGTCAAGAAGAACTTTCCTGTTAGGAGAGTTTTTCCGTCTAAACGTTCCTTTCGTGCCAACACAAAGCCAGAGTCTGATAATAAGTCCACTACCAAGAAAAGATGGGCCCCCTATAAAGTACAAAAGGGTAAACCAAACTTTACCACCCATTCTTCTACCCAGGCTAATAAGCAATGACGCCAGCATCCCAGTGGGGGGAAGGATTACCCACTTTTACGAGAGATGGCAGGAAACATTTCAAAATCAGTGGCTGTTAAAAATAATTCTAGAGGGGTACAGCATAGAGTTCTTGCAGACACCTCCTCAAAAGTTTTTTGTTTGTCCAATCCCAAAAGACACTATGCAGCGTCTAGCATTGGAAAGGGAAATATCCTCTCTGCTACAGAAAAGAGTAATCAGGGAGGTTCCAAAATGTCAACAGGGGTTGGGGTTTTACTCCCCAGTATTCCTGGTAAAAAAGCCTCAGGGAGAGTTTCGATTTATCCTGAACCTAAAGGAATTAAACAAGTCAATAAAATACAGAAGATTTCGAATGGACAATATTTACTCTGTGATAACTCTCTTACAGAAAGATTGTTTCCTAGCATCTCTGGACTTAAAGGATGCATACCTGCATGTTCCAATTCATCTGAACTCACAACAATTTCTCAGATTCGCAGTGCACCTAGAGGGAAAGGTAAGACACTTCCAATTTAATGCTCTACCTTTCGGCATCTCTTCTGCTCCCTGGCTCTTCACAAAGATTCTGTCGGAAGTATTAGCAGTTATCAGGGGCAGGTCCATATCTGTTCTTAGTTATCTGGATGATTTATTGATTTGGGGACAGTCTAGAGACTCAGTGTTATTACAGCTAGAATCTACTATGGCCTTATTGCAGTCACTAGGATGGCTTATTAACTGGTCTAAATCATCCCTAATTCCTTCCCAGCTCATGGAATTTTTAGGATTCAATATTTCCACTACTAGTGAAAAGCTTTTATTACCAGACAGAAAGGTTTCTGCAATACTTAATGCTGTTTCTTCTTTTCAGCAGGCCCACTACATCTCCCTCAGAAAAGCAATGGCGGTTCTGGGACTCCTAACTTCTGCCTTTCCGGCAATTCAGTGGGGTCAATTCCATGCCAGGACTTTGCAAATTTGGATCCTGACAGGGATCTAAAATTTCTAGACCAGAAAGTATTCATTCCTTACAATGTAAAGGTCTCACTCATGTGGTGACAAGATCTCACACATCTATCAGGTCGGCTGTGGCATTATCCATCTCAGTCAGTGATAACAACGGACGCCAGTCTGTGGGGTTGGGGAGCACACATGGATGGTCGTCCAGCTCAAGGACAGTGGTCCAACAAAATGAGAGCCAGGTCATCAAACAGCAGGGAATTTCAAGCTGTATGGTTGGCTCTACAAAACTTCAGTCAAGACATAAGACAGTGTCATGTGCTGATAAGGACAGACAACAGCAGCGTGGTAGCTTACCTAAATCGTCAGGGAGGGACAAGGAGTTCATTACTGTGGTCCCAAACCAGACAAATTCTGAATTGGGCAGAAAGGAATCTAATGTCCATAAAGGCCCGACATCTAAGGGGTACAGCCAACCAGTTGGCGGACTTCTTAAGCAGGTCTCCTCTGAAGCAGGACGAGTGGTCTCTAAATCCGGCAGTATTTCAGGAAATCAGGGATCGATGGGGGTCCCCGGAAGTGGACCTATTTGCCAACAAGGACAATACCAAGTGTCAAAAGTTCTGCTCACTACGTCCCCTAGACGAACCTTGGGCAGTGGATGCTTTTTCAATAAATTGGGGAACACAGCTGATGTACAGATTTCCCCCAATATCACTCATTCCACAGGTTCTGAACAAAATTGTACAGGATCAAGCTCACATGATCCTGATAGCCCCCTGTTGGCCGAAGAGGCCGTGGTTCACGTTGTTACAGAAATTGACAGTATGTCAGCCAATTACTCTTCCGAATCGACGGGACCTACTACATCAGGGCATAGCCTTTCATCCAAACCTTCAACTTCTTCACCTTACAGCATGGAAGCTGAGTGGAGAATCTTAAAGGCAAGAGGATTCTCGGATAAGTTATCCGAAACCCTAATACAATGTCGTAAAAAAGTAACTAGGAATATTTATAATAAGACATGGACAGTATATTTAAATTAATGTAAAGAGAAATCTTTAGATCTATCTTTATCTACGTCAGTGCTTGAATTTCTTCAACAGGGATTACAAAAAGGATTGATTGTCAGTACCTTGAAGGTTCAGACATCTGCAATCAGTGTCTTCCTGGAAAGGAAACTGGCAGCAGAGGAATACTTTATCAGATTTTTTCAGGCTCTGAAAAGAATTCGGCCAGTAGTTCGCTCTCGAATTCCCTCATGGGACTTAAATACTGTTCTCCAGGCTATGTGTGAACCACCATTCAAACCCCTAAAAGAGATATCCGATAAATTTCTTTCTTTAATAACCGCCTTTTTGTTGGCCATTACATCAGCCAGGAGAATTGGGGAACTTCAAACTTTATCGATTCAAGAACCATACTGTATTATTTCAGACGATCGAATTACACTGAAATTAGACAGCGCATTTCTCCCTAAGGTGGTATCTAAATTCCACAGGTCTCAGGAGATATTTCTACCTTCTTTTTGTGCTAATCCGACCAATGAGAAGGAAAAACGTCTACACTGTCTGGATGTAAGAAGATGTATAATTCATTACCTTGAAAGAACTAAGGAGTGGAGAAAATCTGATTCAATGTTGATATTGTTTGGGGGAATATCTAGAGGGAAACAGGCCTCCAAAGCTACATTGGCCAGATGGATTAAAGAAGCTATCACTACTTCTTACAGATCTCAGGGTAAACTACTTACTACTTCAATCAAGGCTCATTCGACAAGAGGTGTATCCACATCCCGGGCAGAGAGGGCTGGTGCATCCATCGAACAGATTTGCAGGGTGGCCACTTGGTCCAGTCAAAATACTTTTGTCAGGCACTACAGGCTTAATGTCTTATCCAGTGCAGACTTAAGTTTTGGCAGAAGGGTTCTACAGGCAGTCGTCCCACCCTAAGATTTCATCTTGTCTATCTCTCAAGAGGGGGTGCTGTCCTGAAAGACGTCCTGGGAAAAACCACATTTACTTACGGTAAAGTCTTTTTCCAGTAGTCTAAAGGACAGCACCCCTGCGACCCACCCAGTGTGGGAAGTGTTAAGGTAAATGTACAGATTGGGGTTGCTTTTGTTTTTTTATGGGCATACGTCCTTATAATCTTTTTAATAACTGAGGGCTCTAGGTGAGCTGGGGGGTATTTATGCTGCCGCATATCTGCTATCCAATTTTTTTTATCTTTTAGCTTTCTGTCGCGTTGTGGGGAGGAGAGACAAGTCTCAAGAGGGGGTGCTGTCCTTCAGACTACTGGAAAAGACTTTACCGTAAGTAAATGTGGTCTTTTGCATTGCAGTCTATGGCGGCGCCCTTTTTGTCCACTATCCCTGTGCGCCCTTTTTTACTAGCCCGGCCCAGTAGTTGTGTACACAGGTATACAAAGGGTATAACTGAGTCCTAACTTAAAGACGACTCACTTCAAGCTTATAAAATTATAGGCGCTTTATTGCACTAGACAACGCTTTTGCCGCTGCAAGCAGCTTCCTCAGGTCAATGGTAGTGCTTAAAAACAACAACAAATACACACTTAAACGCTCAGAGCATATTCTTGTTGCTAGTAATGTTATTCAGGTTTTGAGTATTTCGCCAATTGTATTTGTTCCTGTATTGAAGAACTCCATTCCTGAAATCAGCACACCTGTATTTTTGTGTCAGTACTGACTTTATTTTAGCACAGATGTGAATATAAAGGTGCATGGTTGTGAAAATGCATGTACGCTGACATCAGGCATTGCGTTTTTCAATACACATGATATGCTGGAAAAGAGACACCCAAACAGTTGTTACTTGATGACTGTTGGTATCTATTGCCTAACGCACAGGGGCGGCCGGGAAGTGGAGCCCGCAAGGACCAGCTCACCCACAGAGGTGGCGGTCCTTGTAAGGGCATTGGCGGAGCGATCGTGTCATCCGTGACGCGATCCTCCGCCGGTGCCTGTCTCCGCATACCCGCCGTAACATCCCGCCGGCCATACGGAAGCGCCGGCAGGATGTTAACCCCGCGATCGCCGCATGCAAAGTGTATAATACACTTTGTAATGTTTACAAAGTGTATTATACAGGCTGCCTCCTGCTCTGGTGGTCCCAATGTCCGAGGGACCACCAGGGCAGGCTGCAGCCACCCTATGTCGCACCCAAGCACACTGATTTCTCTCCCCCCCCCCCCCCTGCCCCAGATCGCCCACAGCCCAAGTGCAGTGTTTACATCTGTTCTCTACCCTAAACACCCACTAATTACCCATCAATCACCCCCTGTCACTGCTACCTATCAGATTAGACCCCTATCTGCCCCTAGGGCACTCAATCACCCGCCCACACCCTCAGAATGCCCTCAGGCCCCCAGCCCTGATCACCTCGCCAGTGCATTGCTTGCATCTATTCCCCCCTCTAATCACACCTTGAGACACCCATCAATCACCTCCTGTCACCCCCTAGCACACCTACCCATCAGATCAGGCCCTAATTTGCCCCGTGTGGGCTCCTGATCACTCGGCCAAACCCTCAGATCCCCCTCAGACCCCCTTCCGATCACCTCCCCAGTGCATTGATTGCATCTATTTTCCCCTCTAACCTCCCCCTGAGACACCCATCAATCACCTCCTGTCACCCCCCTAGCACTCCTATCCATAAGATCAGGCCCAATACAACCTGTCATCTAAAAGGCCACCCTGCATATGACCGGTTCCACAAAATTCGTCCCCTCATAGACCACCTGTCATCAAAATTTGCAGATGCTTATACCCCTGAACAGTCATTTTTAGACATTTGGTTTCCAGACTACTCACGGTTTTGGGCCCGTAAAATGCCAGGGCGGTATAGGAACCCCACAAACTGACCCCATTTTAGAAAAAAGACACCCCAATGTATTCTGTTAGGTGTATGACGAGTTCATAGAAGATTTTATTTTTTGTCAAAAGTTAGCGGAAATTGATTTTTTTTTTTTTTCACAAAGTGTCATTTTTCACTAACTTGTGACAAAAAATAAAATCTTCTATGAACTCGCCATACACCTAACGGAATACCTTGGGGTGTCTTCTTTCTAAAATGGGGTCACTTGTGGGGTTCCTATACTGCCCTTGCATTTTAGGGGCCCTAAACCGTAAGGAGTAGTCTAGAAAACAAATGCCTCAAAATGACCTGTGATTAGGACGTTGGGCCCCTTAGCGCACCTAGGCTGCAAAAAAGTGTCACACGTGGTATCGCCGTACTCAGGAGAAGTAGTATAATGTGTTTTGGGGTGTATTTTTACACATACCCATGCTGGGTGGGAGAAATCTCTCTGTAAATGGACAATTGTGTGTAAAAAAAAAATCAAACAATTGTCATTTACAGAGATATTTCTCCCACCCAGCATGGGTATGTGTAAAAATACACCTCACCTAACCCATTAGTACGCTAAGGGGCCCAAAGTCCAATGAGTACCTTTAGGATTTCACAGGTCATTTTGCGACATTTGGTTTCAAGACTACTCCTCACGGTTTAGGGCCCCTAAAATGCCAAGGCAGTATAGGAACCCCACAAATGACCCCATTCTAGAAAGAAGACACCCAAACGTATTCCGTTAGGAGTATGGTGAGTTCATAGAAGATTTTTTTTTTTGTCACAAGTTAGCGGAAAATGACACTTTGTGAAAAAAAACAACAATTAAAATCAATTTCCGCTAACTTGTGACAAAAAAATAAAAACTTCTATGAACTCACCATACTCCTAACGGAATACCTTGGGTGTCTTCTTTCTAAAATGAGGTCATTAGTGGGGTTCCTATACTGCCCTGGCATTTTAGGGGCCCTAAACCGTGCGGAGTAGTCTTGAAACGAAATTTCTCAAAATGACCTGTGAAATCCTAAAGGTACTCATTGGACTTTGGGCCCCTTAGCGCAGTTAGGGTGCAAAAAAGTGCCACACATGTGGTATCGCCGTACTCGGGAGAAGTAGTACAATGTGTTTTGGGGTGTATTTTTACACATACCCATGCTGGGTGGGAGAAATACCTCTGTAAATGACAATCTTTTGATTTTTTTACACACAATTGTCCATTTACAGAGTTATTTCTCCCACCCAGCATGGGTATGTGTAAAAATACACCCCAAAACACATTGTACTACTTCTCCCGAGTACGGCGATACCACATGTGTGGCACTTTTTTGCACCCTAACTGCGCTAAGGGGCCCAAAGTCCAATGAGTACCTTTAGGATTTCACAGGTCATTTTGAGAAATTTTGTTTCAAGACTACTCCTCACGGTTTAGGGCCCCTAAAATGCCAGGACAGTATAGGAACCCCACAAATGACTTCATTTTAGAAAGAAGACACCCCAAGGTATTCTGTTAGTAGTACGGTGAGTTCATAGATTTTATTTTTTGTCACAAGTTAGCGGAAATTGATTTTTATTGTTTGTTTTTTTTCACAAAGTGTCATTTTCCGCTAACTTGTGACAAAAAATAAAATCTTCTATGAACTCACCGTACTACTAACGGAATACCTTGGGGTGTCTTCTTTCTAAAATGGGGTCATTTGTGGGGTTCCTATACTGTCCTGGCATTTTAGGGGCCCTAAACCGTGAGGAGTAGTCTTGAAACGAAATTTTTCAAAATGACCTGTGAAATCCTAAAGGTACTCATTGGACTTTGGGCCCCTTAGCGCAGTTAGGGTGCAAAAAAGTGCCACACGTGGTATCGCCGTACTCAGGAGAAGTAGTATGTGTTTTGGGGTGTATTTTTACACATACCCATGCTGAGTGGGAGAAAGATCTCTGTAAATGGACAATTGTGTGTAAAAAAAAATAAATTAAAAAATTGTCATTTACAGAGATATTTCTCCCACCCAGCATCGGTATGTGTAAAAATACACCCCAAAACACATTATACTACTTCTCCTGAGTACGGCAATACCACATGTGTGGCACTTTTTTGCAGCCTAACTGCGCTAAGGGGCCCAAGGTCCAATGAGCACCTTTAGGCTTTACAGGGGTGCTTACAAATTAGCACCCCCCAAAATGCGAGGACAGTAAACACACCCCACAAATGACCCCATTTTGGAAAGTAGACAATTCAAGGTATTCAGAGAGGGGCATGGTGAGTCCGTGGCAGATTTCATTTTTTTTTTGTCGCAAGTTAGAAGAAATGGAAACTTTTTTTTTTTTGTCACAAAGTGTCATTTTCCGCTTACTTGTGACAAAAATTAATATCTTCTATGAACTCACTATGCCTCTCAGTGAATACTTTGGGATGTCTTCTTTCCAAAATGGGGTCATTTGGGGGGTATTTATACTATCCTGGAATTCTAGCCCCTCATGAAACATGTCAGGGGGTCAGAAAAGTCATAGATGCTTGAAAATGGGAAAATTCACTTTTTGCACCATAGTTTGTAAACGCTATAACTTTTACCCAAACCAATAAATATACACTGAATGGGTTTTTTTTAAATCAAAAACATGTTTGTCCACATTTTTCGCGCTGCATGTATACAGAAATTTTACTTTATTTGAAAAAAGTCAGCACAGAAAGTTAAAAAACATTTTTTTTGCCAAAATTCTTTTTTGATGAATATAATAAGTAAAAATCACAGGAGCAATCAAATGGCACCAAAAGAAAGCTTTATTAGTGACAAGAAAAGGAGCCAAAATTCATTTAGGTGGTAGGTTGTATGAGCGAGCGAAAAAACCGTGAAAGCTGCAGTGGTCTGAATGGAAAAAAAGTGGCCGGTCCTTAAGGGGGGTAAAGCCCGCGGTCCTCAAGTGGTTAAAAAGCATGTGTATGTCGTATTACTTTTTGTGGTGCTTTACATTAAAAAGAGTAGTTGATTGCACTTTTGGTGCAGGAAACTGATCTCTAGAATGCAGCTAAACATCTTCTGGCAGCATAACTATTCATCACTCTTGCTCAAACTGTCACCCAAAATTATCTCCTAAATGAAGTTTTTGGGTGACCATAATTTGTGCCTTTATTCCACTTTTGAATGTGTATATTACTGTGAAAAGTACAGTTGTCAGTATTGGCTCCCTCTGTGCTGAATGCTGCTTATGTCATCTATTGATGCTTATTTATTGTTAGACGTTAGCATTTCACCTGTTAACTTTGTTAAATTGCACCTCCAGCTAGTGTTGGGCGAACACCTGGATGTTCGGGTTCGGGCCGAACAGGCCAAACATGGGCCAGATGTTCGGCCCGAACGCCGAACTCAATGGAAGTCAATGGGACCCCCGAACATGCCCATTTTGGGGGCCCTATGGGGTCGCAGGCATAAGGGGGGAGCATGCCCCGATCGCGGGGGGGGGGGTCGGAAATTCCCCCCCACCCCCTCCGCTAGCGCTCCCCCCTCTGCCCGCTTCCCCATAAAAAAAGGTTAAGGCAAGTTAAATAGTACTTGGTGGCTGGCAGTGGAGTGAGGAGGAGGAGGAGGAGTCCGAGTAGCAGAGTGACGCGTTGAGGCTGGGCAGCGGGCGGTTCAGCGGTAGTACCCTTGTGGTACTTCCGCCCTTTCTCTGACCTCACGTCCTCTACGTGATGACGCATACGAGGGTACGCGTGACGCGTACCCTCGTATGCAGAGGACGTGAGGTCAGAGAAAGGGCGGAAGTACCACAAGGGTACTACCGCTGAACCGCCCGCTGCCCGGCCTCAACGCGTCACTCTGCTACTCGGACTCCTCCTCCTCACTCCACTGCCAGTGCCAGCCACCAAGTACTATTTAACTTGCCTTAAACTTTTGTATGGGGAAGCGGGCAGAGGGGGGAGCGCTAGCGGAGGGGGTGGGGGGAATTTCCGACCCCCTCCCCCCCCCCCCCCCCGCGATCGGGGCATGCTCCCCCCCCTTATGCCTGCGACCCCATAGGGGGGCCGTATTGCGGCATGTTCGGGCGAACAGGGGCCCTGTTCGGCGGCCATTCAGTAGTTCGGGGCGAACCCGAACTTAAAAGGCCGAACACCATCAGGTGTTCGGCCGAACTCGAACATCACCCGAACAGGGTGATGTTCTGCAGAACCCGAACAGTGGCGAACACTGTTCGCCCAACACTACCTCCAGCATGTTCTCTAAAGGTGCCCATGCATGGTACAATTTGTCATTTTTTTTTTCGATTAGATAATTTACTTTGATTATGCCGTTAGATTGAATGTAAAGATTTTTCCATCCTGTCCGATCAGATTTTTCTCGAAAAAACAGGATAATCGTTCGAATTTCTTGATCGAAAAAAAAATACTATTTTCAACTTTCATTTGATTTGATCATTTAGATCGAATAAACGAGAAAATCGAACATTTTTATTGTATTGTGTATGGGCACCATAACAGTTTGTTTATTTTCCGATAGTTCTCAGCAACCAGCTTGTTTAAAAAGAACCACTTTTGTTTTTATTTTATTTTTTCTTGTTGGATATCCCAATGTAGTTTTTCTTCCCAACAAGCAATCCTTATCAAATCATCTCTATATGTTTAAAGTATTTTAACAAGCTGTGGTAAAATCGCATCAAAATTGTTGTGATTGTGGCTATTTTGTTAAGATTTTGCCGCAATTTTATGGAGGCGTTTTAAAAAAATAAATAAAAACAACCTGCAAAACTTTCTCTGGTGTGTCAGGGCCCTCACACTGACAAATCTGGGATTATGCTTGTATGCGTTGTCTAAACTCTTGCCTTGCAGCACTGGGTCTCTGGCTCAAATCCAAGCCTCTGAGTTTTTGTTTTCTCCCTGTGTCTGTGTGAGTTTCCTCCCACATCCCAAAAACATACAGATAAGTTAACTGGCGCCCCCCTAAATTGGCCCTAGACCAGTGATAGGCAAACTTGGCTCTCCAGCTGTTAAAGGGCAACTGAGGCAAGTGGGAAATGGAGCCTGCCATATTTTTTTCCTATTAACCACCCTGGCGTTCTGATTAAATCGCCAGGGTGGCTGCGGGAGGGTTTTTTTTAAATAAAAAAAAAACTATTTCATGCAGCCAACTGAAAGTTGGCTGCATGAAAGCCCACTAGAGGGCGCTCCGGAGGCGATCTTCCGATCGCCTCCGGCGCCCAGAATAAACAAGGAAGGCCGCAATGAGCGGCCTTCCTTGTTTTGCTTATATCGTCGCCATAGCGACGAGCGGAGTGACGTCATCGACGTCAGCCGACGTCCTGACGTCAGCCGCCTCCGATCCAGCCCTTAGCGCTGGCCGGAACTTTTTGTTCCGGCTGCGCAGGGCTCAGGCGGCTAGGGGGGCCCTCTTTCGCCGCTGCTCGCGGCGAATCGCCGCAGAGCGGCGGCGATCAGGCAGCACACGCGGCTGGCAAAGTGCCGGCTGCGTGTGCTGCACTTTATTTGATAAAAATCGGCCCAGCAGGGCCTGAGCGGCAGCCTCCGGCGGTGATGGACGAGCTGAGCTCGTCCAGACCGCTCAGGAGGTTAAGCATTACCAGTTGCCTGGCTATCCTGCTGATCCTCTACCTCTAATACTTTTAGCTACAGACCCTAAACAAGCATGCAGCAGATCAGGTGTTTCTGACATTATTGTCAGATCTGCAAGATTAGCTTCATGCTTGTTTCTGGCATTAATCAGACACCACTGCATCCTAACAGCCCAGCAGGACTGCCAGGCAATTGGTATTGTATAAAAGAAAATAAATATGGCAGCCTCGATACACCTCTCACTTCAGTTGGCCTTTAAGGAACTACAAGTCCCACAATGTATTTGCATTGATGAATCATGACTGTGGCTGTCAGACTCCTGCAATGCATTGTGGGACTTGTAGTTCCTTAAAGGACAACTGAAGTGAGAAGCCTATGGAGGCTGCCGTGTTTATTTCCTTTTAAACAATAACAGTTGACTGGCAGCCCTGCTGGTCTGTTTGACTGCAGGAGTGTCTGCATAACACTAGAAACATGCATGCAGCTAATCTTGTCAGATCTGACAATAAGTCAGAAACACCTGATCTGCTGCATGTTTGTTCAGGGACTATGGCTGAAAGTATTAGAGCAGAGGGTCAACAGGGCTGCCAGGCAACTGGTATTGTTTAAAAGGAAATAAACATGGCAGCCTCCCTATACCTCTCTTTTCAGTTGTCTGTAAACAGCTGGAGAGCCAGGTTTGCCTATCAGTGCATTAGACTATGGTGGACATTTGACTATGGTAGGTATTAGATTGTAAACTCCTCTGAGGGTTAATTAGTATATTTATACTCCTTTGTAAAAGCGTTGCAGAAGATGTCAGAAATATCTATCTATCTATCTATCTATCTATCTATCTATCTATCTATATATATATATATATATATATATATATATATATATATATACAGTATATCTATATCTCTCTCTATTTTGTTATACACATCCTCTACATAAAGGGAGTCTGAAGTGAAAGAGCTTCTCTGAGCTCACCGATTTTAGTCAGTGTGCATTGCTTTTTTTCTGAAGTTCTTTAAAGATTTACAATGCGAGAATTGTAAAAAAAAGTTAAATACCTGGCTGCAAGTTTAAGCCACAGAACGCCATCCGCACCCTCTGTTTCATTCCGCCGTTGTCTCCAGCTTCGTAAGCCCTTTATAGGGTCTCCGAGAACCTCTCATGGGCATGCCTTTAAGACTCCAACCAGTACTGCAAAGTACTTAAAGATGCATAGCTTTCTGTAGCTTGTTCTCTCCTCTTTCATTTGATGCCTGAATCGCCGTTCTACTCCAAATAGTTTTCGTTTAATTTCAATTTAAAATCGCGGCTGCCATCATGACTATGTTATAACTTCCGGGTCACCCCTTTCTTCTCTGTTAGAGAAGTGCATCACTGAATGAAGCAGGAAGAGGAAGTGGCATGTATGGTCATTGCAAGCAGGGCTGCGGAGTCGGTACAAAAATCTTCCGACTCCGACTTCTCAGTTATGAAACCCCGACTCCGGGTACCCAAAATGACTCCGACTCCTTAGTCTAATACTTAACAGGGCCGTGGATTTTGTTCAAAAGTCATCCGACTCCCGACTCCTCAGTTTATGAAATCAACAACTCCGACTCCGGGTTGCCCAAAATTACTCCGACTCCACAGCCCTGATTGCAAGAGGCTCCTCCAGAGGGGTCATAGCACAACTTTGTCTGGCTTAAAGGCATGCCCATGAGAGGTGCTCGGAGTCCCTTTAACTCAACCTGTCCCTCACTATTTCTTTAAGGTTTTACTCAAGGAAAGTTCAAAGGTTCATTAGCCTGCTCTGTTTCATAGTTTAAAATGCAGTGTGATTTGTAAACTGCAAATATTGGAAAATGATACAGTTATAAATAAAAATGCGACCTTTTTTTTTTTTTTTTTTTTTTTTTTTTGTTTCCTTTGCTACTAATTAGCGAAAACAAGAGTTTGCTTTCTTAAAACAGAAATAATTTTTTATTAAAATTAGGTTGGAGTGAGCTTGAGATGTCTCCCAATGATGCACTGGGAGACATCTCAAGCTCACTCCAACCTGAATTATCGCAAATACTTTCTGTTTTAAAGAGACTCTGTAACATTAAAAAGATCCCCTGGGGGGTACTCACCTCGGGTGGGGGAAGCCTCCGGATCCTAATGAGGCTTCCCACGCCGTCCTCTGTCCCACGGGGGTCTCGCCGCAGCCCTCCGAACAGCCGGCGACTGTGCCGACTGTCAGTTCAATATTTACCTTTGCTGGCTCCAGCGGGGGCGCTGTGGCGACTTTCTGCACGGAAATAGACGGAAATACCCGATCTCCGTCGGGTCCGCTCTACTGCGCAGGCGCCGGAAACTTGCGCCTGCGCAGTAGAGCAGACCCGACGGTGATCGGGTATTTCCGCCTACTTCGGCGCCGAGAGGGCATCAGAGCGCCTGCGCAGGAGCCAGGAAGGTAAATATTGCGTCACAGCTGTACGGAGGGCTACAGCGAGACCCCCGAGGGACGCAGGACGGCGTGGAAGCCTCATTAGGATCCTGAGGCTTCCCCCACCCGAGGTGAGTACCCCCAGGGGCCGTTTTGTCGTTACAGTTCCTCTTTAAGAAAGCAAACTCTTGTTTTCCTTAGTATTTTAGTAAGGGGGCTTTTCGGACCATTGTAGCCCCTCACACACTCATGAGTTCTGGGTCACCATTGAGCTTGCTGGTTAGTCTGTACCTTACTAATTAGCCATATTCATTTATATCATAGGTTTTTTTTTTGTTTCAGTGTCACTTTAGAGCAAACCTATGGTGAGAGGTGGGTTAAGGGGGATGCCATATCCCATTTGACAGCAGTGCTTCGGTAGGTACATAAGTAAAAAAGAAAAATGTTTCTGGACAGTCTTGACGGGTCACACAACACTACACTCAGAGGACCTGATACAGGGGGATAAGGAAAAATGTTTTGCAACTCATAACGGCCGTTCTATTCCTTTTAGATCTTGACTGTTGAAATGGTGTTTGGAGTTGATTGCTTGCCAAGGGCAGCAATTAATTTATTATTTATCCAGCGCCTTTTTATTACGCCAAGCCAAGAATGTGTTTTGGGGCTACAGCATGCCACATATCCCATGTGGAAAGACAGAATATGGTTGTGCTGGTGAAAAAGGAAATATTAATGCAAATCATATTTTTTCACTATTATTAATAGTTACTTAGCAACAGCAATGATAACAACATATGCCGTTGCAGATGTGCATCTGAACTTGTTCTGTCTTCTGTATTGGTTAATTTCCTTGTTATTTTCAAAATGCTGTACCTACTGTTTAATATGAGGGGGACAGACTATACTACAGTGGGGGGATACTGATGGAAAAAGAGAAAATAACAATGGTAAAGGACAAAGGTAGTGGCATGAGAGTTAATTTAGGTTCCGATTATTTCACACAGGCAGCTGTTAGGGTCAAGCTTTTTGTGGCAGCATCTAACTGTTCTGCACCCTGAATAATTAGATCCACCAGTGGCTAGAAGTCCTTAGTTTGCACCAACCAATCAGCCAAGTTTGGTATTGCCTCCAGTTTTTAGGGATATTATTTTTTTCCCCCCACCAGATTATTTATAATGGTCCCAAAACAAGCAGAGTATGGAAGGAAGAAGACCTAAATAGCCAGCACATCAGATGGATATGATCTCTATTAGTTAACTTGGAGATACATTTCACATATTTGTATGGCATAATGTTTTTACCAATATATTTACACTGCATACATAATTATGTTTACATAACAGTGAAGAATACATTCCTAGAGTTCACAGCGCAGTGTTTTGCAGTCCTTGTGCACTCTTACATTTTTGTTGTATGTTTTGTAAATTAGTGTTATGTGTACAGGTAAAATAAAATGACAGTTTGATTCTTTCTAAAGACATGCTAGCTTCCCAGCAATAATGCTTATCCCCAGTCTATAGAATCACTGCTGCATGTTTACAAATCAGGTTTTTCTGACTTTCCTGATTGGCTTACTTTATCTAGGAACTGACTCACAAAGCATGTTAGGCAGATGCCCAGCAGTATACCCAGGAAATCAGCATATTTAGAAGGAAGAGAAGGTTTTTGGCTTTATTAGCATGCTAACAGGTGAATGTGAGAATGTCTTGGTTCCATAATGCACATGGGATACTAAAAAAAAAAACTGTGGTAAGATGGGGTGTACTTTTTGTTTGTATTTTATCAAACTGCAGTTAATATCTAAAACATTCTAATAACATTTTTGACATTTGGAAGTGGAAGTGTCAAATAACTGAGAAAAGAAAAAAAAATGTTTACCCAAACTTAGTCATAGACCCTGAACAAGCATGCTGAACTGGCGATTTGACTAACGTCTGACTGGATTTGCTGCATGCTTGTTTTAGTGTGTGGTTCAGACACTAATGATGCATGAAAGATCAGCTGGACTGCTGGGCAACTGGTATCGTTTAGAAGGAAATAAATATAGCAGCTTCATATGCCTTTCACTTCAGGTGTCTTTTAACCACTTGCGTACCAGCAGTCTCTGGCCCCTAAGGACCAGAGACGAGACTGCTGGTACCAAAACACAGCTCCTACTGACATATCACCACACTGACCTGCCAATCTCGCCGCTCGCCTGTTGTCACAGGCCCCTCTCTCTGCCGTCGCTATGACGGCAGAGCTTTTTGTGAGCTGGTCAGGAGCAGATTTCTTTGGCTCCTGACCCTGTGACCAGTGTGAGCCAATGAAATCTACGCCCTGGAAGGAATAAGCAGCCACAAACTGGCGTAGATGTCAATTACCGTGGCAGAAAGTGGTTAACAGGATATTACTTTGGATTTATGAGATAGTAATAAAATATATCTAGTTATTTATATGAACTCTAGTGTGTATTGACGAAAGTTACTACCAACATTTGTTGGATTCCTCTTTTGGGAAACTGTACAGTATTTAGTATTGGGCCTTCACTACATTTTGTACACTTGAAGGTGGGTAAGAGCCTCTTGTCTCTCTATTGGGAGACAGGTGACTTGCAAGGGGCAGGGGGATTAATGCCACTCCCCCTTGCTAGACAAGTCCCCAGTATTAAATGTGGATTTGCATGACTTGGAGGAGACCATGCTCCACTTTTCTGACAATTACTGAGTTTAACATAGCTGCACAACCAGGTACTTTGCCAGCGATTACCCCCCCCCCCCCCCCCCCCCCCCACCACACAATGTTTTCTAAGTCCCAATTTTAACATGCTGCAAATGCATTCCACTCCAACTTCAATTTGCAGAGTTCAATTGCAGCGGTCAGTCACCTCTGTTCTGGTCTTCTCTCATGTGCCTTGATGGCCTGGGAGCAGTAAAGGTGAATAACAGCAGGTGGCTGTACTGGTTTAGGTAATATGCTTACTGCACCACTGTGCTGCTCTGTTTATGCGATCAGCACCTGTTTTTCTTTTGGGGAGAATGTTAGCTGCACTTGTTATGATGGTATGATGCTCATTTTATAGGTTGAAGTAATTAGTGCAGAGGTAAATATGGGGAGTGAAAGAAGCAAAAGTCAAAGCGCAAATCCTATATTGAGAAAATGGCTTGGACGTACCTAATGCAGAGTGTATTTATCTGTAATCATTTGTCAATGATTATATCTGAATGACAAAATAAGGCAAAATAATTGTGAAACCAAAATTTTTATGTGTAAAAGAAAGCTCTAAAAATAAAAACACATCTATTTTCTCACACCAAAATATCTGCAATGATTATTGGACTCAATAGAAATTTTCTGTCTGTGTAAAAAAAAAAAAAAAAGGGGCTCAATATTGAGTTTGCTAGATCTTTACCCACTCATGATGGAGTATGACAGATACATTGTATAGGTCAGAGTCATCTGCATCATTTATTATTATTATTTAGTTTTTATATTGTGCCAACATCTTCTGCTGGACATTACAGTATACATATAGTCTCATAACTTTTTGTCCCTCAGAGGAGCTCATAATCTTATCCCTACCATAGTCATATGTCCATCATAGTCTAGTGCTAATTTAGAGGGAAGCCAATGAACTTATTACTATGTTTTTGGGATGTGGGAGGAAACCGGTGTGCCCAGAGGAAACCCACACAGACACTGGGAGAACATACAAACTCTGTGCAGATTGTGCTGAGATTCGAACCAGGAACCCAGCGCTGCGAGGCAAGAGGGCTATCTTCTACACCGATGTCATTCACACCTGTTTTCAAGTATATGTACCAGAGCTAATGTATGCTGTGCCAGCTTTGATTTCCGTTGTATAAGCAGATAGAGCTTAGCTGAAATGAGCCGTAGATTCGTAGGAAGCTGTCTTTGTACATCAGTGAAGCATTGTGTGACTTTTATACATGCATGTGAGGCTGAATGAACCATTTCTTACTTTCAAACTTCTCAAAATAGTTTCACTATATATCATTCTCCTTTCCAGTTTAAGTATGGGAACTGTATTAAATTTGTTGTGGGTAATATAATACTTTGCCTATGGCAATTCATCACTCTGGATCTTGTGTTGTAAAATAGGAGTGTTGCCTCACCTTCAACATTTTGTATTTTATTGGCACAGTTGATAAGAGCTTCAGCTAAAACTATCAGGGGAAGGTTTATGACTCAGATCGACATTTAGTGCAGTCTCAGGGCTGCAGAATGAAAAGACATATCTATCTTCCTCTTTTTAGCTAAATATAAACCTGAGATGAGAGGAACAGGTGGTCATATTCATATCATGACTGGGATATGACAATTTGCATTCCTGTTGGTTTTATGGATTACTGTGTGCTTAATGGGCATGCTATAATTTCAAAGCAGTGAAAGAGTAGGCATGAGAATGTTATGTGTATTTCTGAAATGCAAGTCACTAGAAAACTGCTGTATCTTAGATAGCACATCTGTGCCCAACTTAGTCCTTTGTAGGACTTGGCAGAGCTTGCTGTATCTCTATATACATTGATAATTTTATATCATACTATAAAGTTAAACATTGACAAAAGTGATATGGCCCATCTCAGAAAGGGTAACTTTTACTAAGCCTCTAAATGCATTTATAAGGGCTATATCCTACCTAAAGTGTACAGTGAAAGTGGCACTTGGGTTTAGAAAAACTCCTTCCATGCAAAGCATACATTAACTAGTAACAAACTAGACCCAAAAAACATATTGAAGTCTATCGCATCTGATAAGGTACACAGTCGCACTTGCATCAAGTGCTATAAATTATGATCAAGCATGGGTCTGTCTACAGAATGGGTTTCTATAGAGTATGGAGTCTGGTGTTAAGCGGACCTCTTTTCTTCAGGTGGTTATGTATACCAAGATTAGAAATATGGAACTCCTTTAGGCTAATGGCACACTAGGCTGTGCTGAAACCCATGAGTCTTCTGCATTGTGCACTTTTGCATTTTTTCAGTGGGTCTTTGTATGCGTTAGCAATTGCGTTTTAGCGTCTTGCTTTTTTGTCAATATTTTTCCTTTTTTGAAAGGAGTGAAATACAGTATCATCATCTCTGCTTCCACTGAAATAATTATGTGCGTTTTTTTTTTTTTTTTTTACATTTTAGAGAAATTAGAGATTAGAGAAATTTAGAGTTTTAGATTTAGAGAAATCTGCAGCAGGTTGTGTGTTTTGAAAAGCGCACATTGTAAAACACAGATTATATGCATTTTTTATGTGGCCCATATACTTTCATTATGTGTTTTCTGCATCGCTAACAATTCTGCCTTGTGTACTTTTCCTGTTTTTTCATAATGCAATAGACCAAAAAATAGCAACCAGGCTTATCTTTTTTTCCTGCTGCTATCACAGGTATTTAACTCTGCCTTTCATGTACTTACGGTAGATAAAACTGCTGGCGAAATATGTCAAGAACTTAATATAAAGAGATTAAATTAGAATCTCCAAAGATGAGTTGACCTCACTACCATATGGTCGGTGTTTTTGCCAAACATACCTGTCTGGTGGCTGTTATCAGGGACACATATTAAATCGGTGCCAGGAGACTTGGGCGCAGGATACAGCCAGTATGGCTAATCCTGCTGCTGTACAAGTTCCCGGCTGCGCTAAATACTATTCCTGCTCTAGGTCGACGTGGATAGTGAGGAACGATGTAATTTGGCTTCCAGCTATTGCTAAAGGCCGAATTAGTGTTTTAAAATGTAACTTCAGCTCCGTCTTCTGACGGCGCCGGAATTACTGTGTGCGCTGCTATAGCATGCAATTCCTATTACATCCTATGGTGGTGGCGGCTGCTGCGCCCAAATCTTCCTGCGCTGTAATTAAAGCGCTTTGTCATCAGATCTTCTTGAATGAAGTGCTGGTCCCTCAAACAGTGCTGCCCAAATGCATGACCTGAAGGGCCAAGGTCCTGGGAGTCTTGTCTGGAGAGGGTGAAGCATCAGTGTCTTGGCTTCAGGGGGTGAAGAGAAAGAGAGCTAGGCAGATGTAGTGAGATGAGGGTGAGTGACACAGACACACCAAACCGATGGGCCGCAGGAAGTGCTATCACAGGCTGAATGTGGCCTGTAGGCCACCAGTTGGGCAGCACTGGTCTAAGCAGTCAAGCTAAAAGCTGTAAACCAGAAGTATGATGCATGCATGATTTATGGCCAGGAAATGCTCAAATACCAAATGGCTCTACTGGTTGTTGCCAGACAGGTATGTACAATATAGCAAGAATACCACACTCGCCTCCATCCATGCTGCTAAATGGTGTTGGAGTGAGTTTACTATTAATAAAGTCGTGCAAAATGCAAATTCAATGAAAACACTGGTTTCTGTGTATAGACTGACCATAAATACTAAAGATTATGGGCGAATCCCATTTAGTAAAGTTAGCTCCAGGACTAATGGGAACCTTACAAACAATGCAAACAATATAACTATGTTTAATGAGACAAACCCTAAATAAGCCTCGCTTCTACATGTTTCATGGGGAACCCCACTTTTTCAAGGGATAGAAATGGGACACTTTCTCCTGAAAGACCTAGCTAGGAAGCTGGTCCATATCGATCTGCTTATTGCCTGTCAGCCTTTTTCTCAATCAAAGTCTTCAATGTTTTCTTTCTAGCTCTAAGATGGCTATAGATTTCAGTGAGTGTATTGATATGACTGGATAACGTGTTTATAATTTTGTTTTCTAGGTGCACTTGATGTGGGCATCTCGGAGTCCGATGGCATGTTGGTTCAGTGCCATGCTTTGCTGCTTTGGTGGTGGACTCTTATCATCTTTAATGTTGGCTGAACCTCCTTTAGCAATTCTGTCAAACAGCACCAACATCATTTTTGCATCTGTGATTTGGTAAGTTACCGTATTGCATATATTTCCTTAAAGAGATGTGTGAGAAAGATGTTGAAGCTGACGTATTTATTTTAACAGTTGTTTGACAGTCCTGCTGATCCTCTTATACATTTAGCCATAGACCTGAACAAGCATGCAGATCAGAAGTTTCTGACAAAAATATGACTAGATAAGCTGCATGCTTATTTTAGGTGTTTGACCCAGACATCTATTGTTTAAAAGGAAATAAATATGGCAGCCTCCATACCCTTCCCTTTAGGTTGCCTTTGAGTATAGTACAACAGTGCACCATACAGGCAGTACAGCAAATAAATGCTACCAGAAGCTCTGTAAACATGTATGCTTAAATTAATTGAGAAGAAAAATTCTAGTACCATACTGTTTCAGAGCAGATTAGCTAAGAAAGTCAGACCTTGCTAATTGCTCTTGTCCAGATATACCCTTTAACCACCTATGGTTTTTGACTGCTAGACCCGCATCTGGATTACTGCTCCAGAGATAGATAGATAGATAGATAGATAGAGATAGATATAGATAGATAGATAGATAAACTCTCTCTCTCTCTCTCTCTCTCTCTCTCTCTCTCTCTCTTCTCTCTCTCTTCTCTCTCTCTTCTCTCTCTCTTTTCTCTCTCTTCTCTCTCTCTTTTCTCTCTCTTCTCTCTCTCTCTCTATTTCTCTCTCTCTCTCTCTCTCTCTCTCTCTCTCTCTCTCTCTCTCTCTCTCTCTCTCTCTCTCTCTCTCTCTCTCTCTCATATATCTGTCACAAACATCACTTCTTGGTTAGCGGCCATGTTTTCTGTTTATAAACACTGCCTATTAAACGCCAGGATTGCGGCGGAAACGGCAAAGAGGGATCTAGGAGATCACGGTGACGCGATCTGGTATGATTTATTTTTTTTTGTACAAATCGGACAGTACAGATTCTCTTTAAAGTGATTAAAAAAAGGTTTGGACAGTTTTCCTTTATCTGTACACAGCCTTTTTAATGTCATGGATAAAACATAGTATTACAGACTAACATACAGGAGCAACTAAAAAAAGCACAGCAAAAATGGGTGCCCGCTATATAAACTGCGGCTACCAATAGTGGGTGCGAAGTGTCAGCTATTAGTGGTGTGGGCCGTCTACCATAGCGACGCCCATTTTTGTGTGTGTGTGTGGGGGGGGGGGGGTGTAAGGGTAGGCACATTGAAGAGGGGGGGGTTATTAGTTGCCCATGGGGGGGGGGGGGGGACTATTAGTTGTCCAAGGGGGTTATTAGTTTCCCACCAGGAGGGTTCTGTGTGAGAGTAGGGAGAGGTTAGGGCATAGTGAATTATCTGCAAATAATACCGATATTTCACTATATCAATTAATGAGAAAATGTTGCAAAGATCTAAAAATTTAAAACCCATACAAATAAGAAGTACATTTCTTCCAGAGTAAAATGAGCTATAAATGACTTTTCTCCTATGTTGCTGTCACTTACAGTAGATAGTAGAAATCTGACATTACCGGCAGGTTTTGGGTTAGTCCATCTCTTCATGGGGGATTCTCAGCATGGCCTTCATTCTTTATAAAGACACACCCTGAAAAAGATTTATACAAATATGCTAGCCAGTCTCGCTGCTCGTTGCAGACTTGTTTTGCAGTTGGACGGAGCAACTGCCATTCACTAAGTGCTTTTAAACTAAAGAAAACCCTGAGAACCCCCATGAGAAAATGGGCTAGAGCAAAATCTGTCGGTTCTGTCAGATTTCTACTACTTACTGTTTACTGTAAGTGACAGAAACGTAGGAGAAAAGTAATTTATGGCTCATTTT